>NC_080570.1:86771406-87071406 GCF_030247185.1 Malaya genurostris
GATAATAATATTAATAATAATAATAATAATAATAATAATAATAATAATAATAATAATAATAATAATAATAATAATAATTCTATTACTTGTTTTATGACGAACGAATATGAATACGAATAAGCTTTTTTGTTTTCACTCGATTGAATTTGAACGCGACTTGTTTGTCACAAAATATTTAAATATCAGTAAATATCTGCAAATAAATGTTAAGCCTTGATGGAATCAGTCCAATTCTTGTGATTCACCATATTCACTCGTTTACGGACAAATAGACGAAATGCCGTCAGTTTTATGATGGGAATCAATCGTTCGAACACATAGAAAAAAGGTTAACTGATTTCCAACAAATTTATTTTCAAATCTAAAGGCGATTTGTATTCAAATCATAAATTTGAGTTTTGCAGAAAACATTTAGAAAGCATAGCAGTATAGTAAAATGTTGTTTTCTTTCTGGCGAGCCTTCCAATATATGCGCGGTTCCAAGTTTTTGCGCATCAAATTTTACATCTATTAGGTGCTTTATGGAAAACACTCTATGGGCAAACATACTGTATTTTTTAATAAATGTATGATTTTACCAATGTAATAAATATGTAGACTATCGAAAACACGACAAAAGTGCAAGAAGAATGCAACATATTTTTCGCAGATACTACTGATCGGACTGCTATTTTTTTTGCACAAAGTTTAATTTGAAAATTTCATCCACCGACTTAAATAAAACTGGTCGTGAGTACGATATTTATTTATTATGTAGCATTCGTCCCTTCGTTGATGCTTGGAATTTTCCTAAAAAAAACTACATGCGCTGCAGATCCTTCTTTTGCACAGGAATCGCGTAAGTACACGTTCAAGTGAAAGCAATGATGGCTTGCTCGCATTCGTTCGAAAGCATGTGTTCGTCGAATAGTCAATACGGACGTGAGCAAGCATGACGATACAAAGTCAGCGAAAAAAAAAGTCAAATAACATATGATAGCAAAGATTTTTAATTACAACTAAAATCTGTACCAGAGCTGATAGTAGAGGCGTGCAAAACAGCTCATTTTGGTGAACAGCTCCGAACCGATCAGCTCACCAAAGTGAATCGATTCGATGTATCAGCTCATCAGCTCTTTTATTTTGAACTTAAGGTTCATTTTGTGGTCCGTTTTTCTTATCACCGGTTTTCTTTCAAATGCATGATCGAAATTGATTTGCAATGATGCAATGAATGCAATGCGAAATAATTTATCTTTAATTGATGTCGACTAAATTGAATCTCTTAAAGAGCCGAAGATCCGATCAGCTCGTAGCGTGTTCCCTGCGTCATAATGCAGTGAACTGGGTAGCAAATGAGTGAGCTGGTGAGCTGCGGTTCTTTTGAAAAGAGCTGTGAGCTGTCAGCTCACTTCAATGATTCGATTCACTGGAACAGCTCAGGAGCGAATTGCCCATCTCTAGCTGATAGTTTAAAGTTGGTTGGGCGTTGTTTTTATGCATGTACGATGTTTAAAAGTGTGATTGATTCGAACGTAAACGGGAATACGAATTTGATATACTTTCGAGCGTATCGCGTACGGCCGTAAACAAGAATGAGGGTGATTTGTTCACTTGTAAGAGGTGTTTTAAGTACAGAAGTATGGGCGTTATGTTTTAAGAGATATCATCTCTGATATAATGTTGGTCGCGTATGTCAAGCTGATTTCATGCCGATATCGTCAGTTATAAAGCAAACGTTTGGTAAACCCGGGCAAGCTGAGGCCAGTAAATCCTAATTTAGGCTTACCATTTTTTTGGTTAATTCTTTGGTTTATGTTGGACATTAATTGATCAGTTTTTTGTTTTAACGTTTTATAGTTTAGTTTTTTTGGCACCTTCTCTATGACAAATTAATATGCTTACGCAGATAACTGAATAAGTGGATATCTATTTCCCAGCCAGTTCAGCAACTTAAACGCCATTCGATTAGTCCATAAAAATTCTATTTATGATTCAATTCGTTCAGGTTTTTTCACATATCCATGTATGAAATTGTATTGTTAAATTAGTGTTTCTTCTTCGGTTAACACCTATCAAAGTTGGTATATTCTTGACAAAACATGTTAATAAAAATCGATGCATATTTTCGAAACTTACTCATACCGCTCTATATTCCTAACATACGTTAAACTGTTGGGATAAGAACAACAGTACGCTAAATTCTTACCTTTTCATTTTCATTTTTTAGGTGTGTTATTTCTTTGAAAAGCAAATCGCTAAATACGGGTTTTGGTTCCGTCATACTTAAAAATAAACAATTGAGTGAGTTTAAGTCTCCGATGCAGAGATGCCAGGTAAAAATTTCAAATATCTGCAGACAAGGTCTGTAAATCTGAAAAAAAAATCTGCAGTCAGCAATTTCTCTATAAAGTATGACACGCAAAACTGACTTGGCGAGCAAAAAAAAAAGGGTCGCGGAAATTTCAAAAGTCTGTAAATATAGAGGAAAGTCTGCGAGAATTTCAAAAGTCTGTAAAAGTCTGCGAGAATTTCAAAAGTCTGCACAACGAAAAATGTCTGCAACACTATACCCCAAATCTGCAGATTTACAGTCAAATCTGCAGACCTGGCATCTCTGCTCCGATGCCAATATTTACGACAGGACCACGCAGCGTTGCCAGCAGAGATGCCAAGTAAAAAATACAAATATCTTCAGACAGGGTTGCAAAAGTCTGTATCAGTGCTGTCAACTGTATTTGGCGGAAAAATCCAGCTGTACAATATATTTCTCGAAAAATCCAAACATCGATTTAGTGCGAAAACTGAATTTGCGACTAAACAAAAGGGTCGGGGACCTGGCTGATTTACCCCTATGGAATCCAACACAAAAACTGAAAATCGGTATTTACCTGTATGAAAATTGAAATATCGGTATTTTGAGAGCATATCTTCCTGTATCGAGTCCAAAAATCGGTATAAATACCGAGAAATCGATAAAGTTGGCAGCGCTGGTCTGTATGTTCGAAAGAATATCTGCAGTTAGCAAGTATGTCTTTATTTATGTATAAAGTATGATACACGGATCCGCAAATCAACCTAATTTTAAGTACATTCCACCCAATTTGGGGGTTTCGTTCAATAACCTAATTTTAGGTAAAGTGGCTCTAGGTAGTTTTCGTAAGACACGTGCAAAAAAATGCTCAAAGATGAGTTATATTTACTCTATAGTTGAGTCATATTGACTCAATTTCAAGTTAATACGGTTTACTTAATTTTAGCTTATTGAACGAAACTCTCGCTGTTGGGTGGTTTTGCTCTTTGTATTTTGACAACAATTGAAGGAGCAAATGAAAGGAAGTACTCAAAATTATGTAAAAAGAAGTCAAATAATAGGTAGTTTTTATTTTCCGTGTACGCTAAACTGATTTGCCGAGTAAGAAAATAGTCGCGGCGATTTCGACTTGAGTTACCAGCTATCTACTCATTTTTGCGTTAAGGGACGAAGTTATCAAAACTGGAATGATTTTTACTCAAAATAAGAAAAAATTATTTTGTTCAAAATTTGAGTAAGTTCAAGTCAAAATTTGAGTTTCTTGCTCTCAAAATGAAGAAATTTTTCTTCGTTAAATTTCATATACAAAGTTATTCTTTCTTTTGAATGCGCAAAATAGCGATCAAAACCATTTCCTTTTGAACGATTTGTAGTCAAAGTTGAATTATTTTGATATTTTTATTAAAACCACAAAACATTTATGATTGACGTTGATTCATGTTTTAAAAACACGATCTGGAAACGGCAATGGAAAACAATGTAATATTTCGATAAGAATGTTCCGAGAATGAAAACGCACTGAATTGCAAGAAATTTTTTTTGCACTCGAATGTTTAAAAACTCAACGCTTACTCTAATGTACGAATAAATACGAGAGAACTCATGGCAACGATTTTACTTTACTCAAATCAATACTCAAATTTTGACATACTGTTCCAGCTTATGAATTTGAGTAATCGCAACTCGATTCAAAGAGCATGTACAGACAAATCTGCAGACCTGGCATCTCTGATTTCCATGTTGCCAGATTTGTATGGCAAATCCCAAATATTTCTGGCTAATCACGTATTTTTCTAGCTTCGTCAGGGCATATTCGGTGGTGGTCTAGTTCTAGATACACAATTTATGTCAGTTACAATATTTAAATCTGGATTTTATAACAAGAAAACTGGCAGTCCCAACAGAGTTTTTGCTCGTGTATCAGAGCAAATTCAGTAGCTGCAAGATTCATATGGGTGGTCTACACTGAAAATAATTTGCACGCTAGCATGATGTGCAAAGCATTTGAACTATCACTACTTGTGGAACAAATGAAACTCATGAGAATATACACTCAACTCCTAAAATGAATGTAAAACCTGTTGATATTTAGTGGAAATCACGTTACATTTATCTAAAATGCACATCAAAATGATAAGATATATCGTTACCTCAAGATTCTATATGTATTTCATATGAATGTCACATTGTTTTTCATATAGATTTCAATTGAAACACGGTTGACCGAATCAAGTGTTTTGCACATACATTTGTGCTGTATTTATTTCCCCTTGAAAATGAAGTGTTTCACACATGTAGTTCAATTCAATAGCAAAACACATCACATCCAAAGGAAAAACACATCAATGCTAAATGGAAAATAATCTGATCTTGCATCTTAGTGAATTTGCACATGAAATCTTGAAACAAAAGGCTTTGGTTTTGTATTGAAATGAAAAAGTACATTAAATTGAATTGCTGTTTACATATGAATCGATCGTACAAATTTTTATCAGTGTACAATAAAACTGAAACTAAAACAAACGTACACACTTAAATTTTTTAGCTGAGTCTCGGCAAATAAAAGCCGAGATTCGCACAGCTGAGTAATCAGCAATCATCTAGGCAAAAATAATATAACTGAGCGTCTCGGCACCCTCAAATTTGACAAACGTCAAATATTGCCGAAATCGCCAGCGTAAGATTTACTGTTTGCTCAGTGAAACGTTCGCTGAATTTTCGAAATAAAACGAAAAAATGAAAAAAACAAATTACCGAATCATCAGTTATTAAAAATCTAGGCAATTAATTTTGTTTGTAATTTCTAAACATTATAAACACACCATTCAGGATCAAAAATTCATTTTATTAACATTTAAAGGAGGCTTACAAATTTGTTGCCAGTAGTGCTTAAAGTCTCTACCTTAAAACATGTAGCATAATAAAAAGCGGCGTTTCCGGATGCGGCCACCTTGAGTCGAGCTGGAAATATGAAAATTAAAATAAATATACAAAAATTTTCAATATTTAATGATGCATATACGGTATTATTCAAAAAATAAACTTAATTGGATCTATTAAATTTGTCCATGCACTGGGTTATTTTGTCGCATATCACTCAAAATTTTGTCTCGAGGACTCTTTGAGCCCCGTGTTGGGTGTTTTTCCCTTATAATGTGATCTGATAAAGTCGCTTTTTATAAAGCGAACAATTTCACTAAATTTATTCAATATTTTTACTTGGAAGTGGTTCCACGTTTCTTCGAAGATTATCCATTTTTTCACTCGAGAATTTCATCAGAAAATAATCGCGCAATGCGAAGCGAAAATGTAACGCGGCAATAAATGACAGCTGTCGTGCTGAATCTCGGCAACAGCTAGCGCATATTCCGAAATCTCGGCAAACGTCTCTGCTGATGTCGGCATATCTGTTGTTTACTGATAAATTCAGCAAGCAATTATGCCAAATTTCGGCAAAGTGAATCTTACCAAAATCTGTACGGCTAGCAAGCCGAAACTTGTTTCGTTCGGGACGTCGGTTTTGATATTACACTTAGGTGTAATATCAAAGAAGTGTTGTGCAAATAGCATTAACTTTACGTCTGCCTAGCGGTAATAATAATAATAATAATAATAATGATAATAAAAATAAAAATAATAATAATAATAAAAATATCAATAACAATAATAATAATAATAATAATAATAATAATAATAATTAAGTCTCCGATGCAGAGATGCCAGGTAAAAGTTTCAAATATCTACAGACAGGGTCTGTAAATCTGAAAAAAAAATCTGCAGTCAGCAAGTATGTCTTGCTGACAGCAATTTCTCTAAAAGTAAGGTTCGCGGAAATTTCAAAAGTCTATAAATATAGAGGAAAGTCTGCGACTATTTCTAAAGGCTGTAAAAGTCTGCGAGAATTTCAAAAGTCTGCACAACGAAAAATGTCTGCAGCACTATACCCAAAATCTGCAGATTTACAGACAAATCTGCAGACCTGGCATCTCTGCTCCGATGCCAATATTTACGACAGGACCACGCAGCGTTGCCAGCGTTGCCAGCTGAGGGTCGGGGACCTGGCTGATTTACCCCTATGGAATCCAACACAAAAACTGAAAATCGGTATTTACCTGTATGAAAATTGAAATATCGGTATTTTGAGAGCATATCTTCCTGTATCGAGTCCAAAAATCGGTATAAATACCGAGAAATCGATAAAGTTGGCAGCGCTGGTCTGTATGTTCGAAAGAATATCTGCAGTTAGCAAGTATGTCTTTATTTATGTATAAAGTATGATACGCTAAACTGACTTGCCGAGTAAGAAAATAGACGCGGCGAATTCGACTTGAGTTACCAGCTACTACTCATTTTTGCGTTAAGGGACGAAATTATCAAAACTGTAGCGATTTACTCAAAATAAGAAAAAAAATATTTTGTTTAAAATTTGAGTAAGTTCAAGTCAAAATTTGAGTTTCTTGCACTCAAAATGAAGAAATTTTTCTTCGTTAAATTTCATATACAAAGTTATTCTTTCTTTTGAATGCGCAAAATAGTGATCAAAACCATTTCCTTTTGAACGATTTGGAGTCAAAATTGAATTATTTTGATATTTTTATGTTGCGCTTTTTACTAAGCGCAATTAAAACCACAAAACATCTATGATTGACGTCGATCCATGCTTTAAAAACACGATCTAGAAATGGCAATGGAAAACAATGTATTTTTGCATTATTTATTTTGATAAGAATATTCCGAGAATGAAAACGCACTGAATTGCAAGAAGTTTTTTTGCACTCGAATGTTTAAAAACTCAACGCTTACTCTAATGTATGAATAAATACGAGAGAACTCATGGCAACGAGTTTACTTTAATCGAATCCATACTCAATTTTTGACATACTGTTCCAGCTTATGAATTTGAGTAATCGCAACTCGATTCAAAGAGCATGTACAGACAAATCTGCAGACCTGGCATCTCTGATTGCCATGTTGCCAGATTTGTATGGCAAATCCCAAATATTTCTGGCAAATCACGTATTTTTCTAGCTTCGTCAGGGCATATTCGGTAGTGTTCTAGTTCTAGATACACAATTTATGACAGTTACAATATTTAAATCTGGATTTTATAACAAGTTGGCAGTCCCAACAGAGTTTTTGCCCGTGTATCAGAGCAAATTCAGTAGCTGCAAGATTCATATGGGTGGTCTATAATAAAACTGAAACTAAAACAAACGTACACACTTAAATTTTTTAGCTGAGTCTCGGCAAAAAAATGCCGAGATTCGCACAGCCGAGTAATCAGCAATCATCTCGACAAAAATAAAATAACTGAGCGTCTCGGCACCCTCAAATTTTACAAATGTCAAATATTGCCAAAATCGCCAGCATAAGATTTACTGTTTGCTCAGTGAAACGTTCGCTGAATATTCGGCAATAAAATAAAACGAAAAAATAAAAAAAAAAAACAAACTACCGAATCATCAGTAATTAAAAATCTAGGCAATTATTTTGTTTGTAATTTCTAAACATTATAAACACACCATTCAGGATCAAAAATTCATTTTATTAACATTTAAAGGAGGCTTACAAATTTGTTGCCAGTAGTGCTTAAAGCCTCTACCTTAAAACATGTAGCATAATAAAAAGCGGCGTTTCCGGATGCGGCCACCTTGAGTCGAGCTGGAAATATGAAAATTAAAATAAATATACAAAAATATTCAATGTTTAATGATGCATATACGGTATTGTTCAAAAAATAAACTTAATTGGATCTATTGAATTTGCCCATGCATTGGGTTATTTTTTCGCATATCCCCCAAAGTTTTGTCTCGAGGACTCTTTGAGCCCCGTGTTGGGAGTTTTTCCTTTATAATGTGATCTGATAAAGTCGCTTTTTATAAAGCGAAACTTGTCACTATATTATATTTGTAACGCGACAATAAATGACAGCTGTCGTGCTGAATCTCGGCAACAGCTAGCGCATATTCCGAAATCTCGGCAAACGTCTCTGCTGATGTCGGCATATCTGTTGTTTACTGATAAATTCAGCAAGCAATTATGCCAAATTTCGGCAAAGTGAATCTTACCAAAATCTGTACGGCTAGCAAGCCGAAACTTGTTTCGTTCGGGACGTCGGTTTTGATATTACACTTAGGTGTAATATCAAAGAAGTATTGTGCAAATAGCATTAACTTTACGTCTGCCTAGCGGTAATAATAATAATAATAATAATAATAATAATAATAATAGTAATAATAATAATAATAATAATAATAATAATAATAATAATAATAATAATAATAATAATAATAACAATAATAATAATAATAATAATAATAATAATAATAATAATAATAATAGTAATAATAATAATAATAATAATAATAATAATAATAATAATAATAATAATAATAACAATAATAATAATAATAATAATAATAATAATAATAATAATAATTATTATTATTATTTTTATTATTATTATTATTATTATTATTATTATTATTATTATAATTAAGTCTCCGATGCAGAGATGCCAAGTCAGCAAGTATGTCTTGCTGGCAGCAATTTCTCTATAAAGTATGACACGAAAAACTGACTTGGCGAGCAAAAAAAAAGGGTCGCGGAAATTTCAGAAGTCTTTAAATATAGAGGAAAGTCTGCGAGAATTTCAAAAGTTTGTAAAAGTCTGCGAGAATTTCAAAAGTCTGCACAACGAAAAATGTCTGCAGCACTATACCCCAAATCTGCAGATTTACAGACAAATCTGCAGACCTGGCATCTCTGCTCCGATGCCAATATTTACGACAAGACCACGCAGCGTTGCCAGCAGAGATGCCAAGTAAAAAATACAAATACCTTTAGACAGGGTTGCAAAAGTCTGTATCAGTGCTGTCAACTGTTTTTTTCCAAAAATGTGTATTTAGCGGAAAAATCCAGCTGTACAATATATTTCTCGAAAAATCCAAACATCGATTTAGTGCGAAAACTGAATTTGCGACTAAAAAAAGGGTTGGGGACCTGGCTGATTTACCCCTATGGAATCCAACACAAAAACTGAAAATCGGTATTTACCTGTATGAAAATTGAAATATCGGTATTTTGAGAGCATATCTTCCTGTATCGAGTCCAAAAATCGTAATAAATACCGAGAAATCGATAAAGTTGGCAGCGCTGGTCTGTATGTTCGAAAGAATATCTGCAGTTAGCAAGTATGTCTTTATTTATGTATAAAGTATGATACGCTAAACTGACTTGCCGAGTAAGAAAATAGTCGCGGCGATTTCGACTTGAGTTACCAGCTATCTACTCATTTTTGCGTTAAGGGACGAAATTATCAAAACTGGAGTGATTTTTACTCAAAATAAGAAAAAATTATTTTGTTCAAAATTTGAGTAAGTTTAAGTCAAAATTTGAGTTTCTTGCACTCAAAATTAAGAAATTTTTCTTCGTTAAATGTCATATACAAAGTTATTCTTTCTTTTGAATGCGCAAAATAGTGATCAAAACCATTTCCTTTTGAACGATTTGGAGTCAAAATTGAATTATTTTGATATTTTTATGTTGCGCTTTTCACTAAGCGCAATTAAAACCACAAAACATCTATGATTGACGTTGATTCATGTTTTAAAAACACAATCTAGAAACGGCAATGGAAAACAATGTATTTTTGCATTATTTATTTTGATAAGAATATTCCGAGAATGAAAACGCACTGAATTGCAAGAAGTTTTTTTTGCACTCGAATGTTTAAAAACTCAACGCTTACTCTAATGTATGAATAAATACGTGAGAACTTATGGCAACGAGTTTACTTTACTCAAATTTTGACATACTGTTCCAGCTTATGAATTTGAGTAATCGCAACTCGATCCATGAGTTATGTTCAAAGAGCATGTACAGACAAATCTGCAGACCTGGCATCTCTGATTGCCATGTTGCCAGATTTGTATGGCAAATCCCAAATATTTCTGGCAAATCACGTATTTTTCTAGCTTTGTCAGGGCATATTCGGTAGTGTTCTAGTTCTAGATACACAATTAATGTCAGTTACAATATTTAAATCTGGATTTTATAACAAGAAAACTGGCAGTCCCAACAGAGTTTTTGCTCGGGTATCAGAGCAAATTCAGTAGCTGCAAGATTCATATGGGTGGTCTATAATAAAACTGAAACTAAAACAAACGTACACACTTAAATTTTTTAGCTGAGTCTCGGCAAAAAAATGCCGAGATTCGCACAGCCGAGTAATCAGCAATCATCACGGCAAAAATAAAATAACTGAGCGTCTCGGCACCCTCAAATTTGACAAACGTCAAATATTGCCAAAATCGCCAGCATAAGATTTACTGTTTGCTCAGTGAAACGTTCGCTGAATATTCGGTAATAAAATAAAACAAAAAAAAATGAAAAAAAAAAACAAATTACCGAATCATCAGTAATTAAAAATCTAGGCAATTAATTTTGTTTGTAATTTCTGAACATTATAAACACCATTCAGGATCAAAAATTCATTTTATTAACATTTAAAGGAGGCTTACAAATTTGTTGCCAGTAGTGCTTAAAGCCTCTACCTTAAAACATGTAGCATAATAAAAAGCGGCGTTTCCAGATGCGGCCACCTTGAGTCGAGCTGGAAATATGAAAATTAAAATAAATATACAAAAAATTTCAATATTTAGTGATGCATATACGGTATTGTTCAAAAAATAAACTTAATTGAATCTATTGAATTTGTCCATGCATTGGGTTATTTTTTCGCATATCCCCCAAAGTTTTGTCTCGAGGACTCTTTGAGCTTCGTGTTGGGTGTTTTTCCTTTATAATGTGACCTGATAAAGTCGCTTTTTATAAAGCGAAACATGTCACTATATTTATTCAATATTTTTACTTGGAAGTGGTTCCACGTTTCTTCGAAGATTATCCATTTTTTCACTCAAGAATTTCATCAGAAAATAATCGCGCAATGCGAAGCGAAAATGTAACGCGGCAATAAATGGCAGCTGTCGTGCTGAATCTCGGCAACAGCTAGCGCATATTCCGAAATCTCGGCAAACGTCTCTGCTGATGTCGGCATATCTGTTGTTTACTGATAAATTCAGCAAGCAATTATGCCAAATTTCGGCAAAGTGAATCTTACCAAAATCTGTATGGCTAGCTAGCCGAAACCAGTTTCGTTCGGGACGTCGGTTTTGATATTACACTTAGGTAGGTTGGTTTTCATCGTATCAGTGAACGCTCATTCAGCACTCTTCAATGGATAGAGTCATGCACATACTGCAGAAATTTTGATCAGATCACTCATCGACAACCTGAAAAAAGTTACAACCCAGAAGGAGAAGATTTTACAAGTAGTTGAAAAGGTTCAGGAGGGAGAAACCATAATTTATCGTTGTGCCGGCGACGTCGATAGTGTTAAAAAATATTCTTATGAGCAGAAGCACTGTTTTCTTGCGGGGAACTTTAAACGCCATTTCTGGAACAATCATCCGAACGTCCTAAAAGAGTTGGCACTGGATCAAAACGTCGAAGAGCCCATTTAAAAAAAAAAACAAAAAACCACCAAACTGGGAGTGGAACTAGAGAAAAGTGATATATTATTAGGATTGCTTCAGTACGTTACAGCCAATAATTTGCCATTCAATTTTATCGAATGGTCCAGCTCTAGAACATTACTGCACCCGTTATTAAAAGCTTGTGGTCTACAAATGTCCCGTAAAGGTTTGACAGACTTGGTAAAAAATGCAGCCTTAACAATGCGCCACATCCTTCGCTTAGAACTCAGCAAAAAAATGATTAATGTTAAAATTGATTCTGCATCGAGAAGAAATCTATCCGTTTTTGGAATAAATGTGCAATATATAGATGAAGATGACAAAGTTGTTATTAGGCATCTAGGTAAGTATTGCAACAAGCATTTTCATACGTGATAATATAAACATATTCAACAATTATTTTGTATCAGCTGTGCACGAGATGATAAAGCGACAGACGACTGAAAATTTGTCGAAGGTACTTGAAGAGGAATTTGAAGTCTTTGGGCTGGATATTAGACAGATTTTTGCCATTACGCATGACAATGGAGCCAATATGTGTGCCACTGTAAGCTCACTGAAAAGACTTTTGGAATCATCTCCCGAAGAAGAAGTACCTTTAACGAGCATTTTGTCACTAGAGTGCGATATTCTAAACGAGTACAATCATAACAACAATTCCGAAGTCGATAGTGACGAGGAAACATACATCGAACACAACAACAACTCAGCACACGCTAGAACCGATGAAACAGATGATGAGAAAGATGAGCATGAACATTTCATTAAAGAAGATGATGAGGTTGATGAACTCATGCTCCTCAACAGCATCAGATGCGCGGCTCATACAGCACAGCTTGTAGCTTTGGATGTTATCAAAGTATATAAGGCTGAATTAGGTCGAATCCACAAAATTTGCCTTAAAATGCATCATAGAGTAATCAGGCAGCTTTTTGTGTTGCACAAAACACCATTACCACCAAAAGTCAACGAAACCCGTTGGAATGTTTGGTTCATTCTTTTGCGATACTTGCAAGCTCTCAAGTTGAATCCCTTTTTGATTTGCCTGTATAGTCAAGATCAATCGCTAGGTTAGTATCTTTATTTAGCTGCATTCAGAATAATGATTTGGCATATTCACTTATTCATATTAATTTCTTGTTGAAATGTAGATTTGAAAAATCATTGGACATTCATCGAACGTTTCTGTGGTGCTTTTAAACCAATGTATTTATTGACCCTCAAACTACAGAAGGACCATGTTTCGCTTTCCGATTTTTATTCCGACTGGTTAATATGCCAGGCAGAACTGCACGCAATTAAAAACGAAGGCAATAAAATGGCAGAACAGTTATTAAAATCCATGGAAATACAAATTTAGAAGCTGAGTTCTAGTATGGCATTCAAATCTTGCTGGTATTTTGACCCACGATTCAATTTTTCTGGATCCGGTCGACTAAATGCAAGCGATAGGAGAAATACACAGGTACGTTTTCATTACTATCAAATCCAACTTACATAATGAAGCAATTACTACTTTAGGAATACCTGATTGGCTTAAATGATCGTTTGGCAGAACTGAATTGTTTGAACGAAGACCTTAAAGTTCAACAAAATGTTTCACTCAGCAACGGTTTTGTGGAAGATTACTTAATGAACTTGTTTCATGAGTAAGCCGTGGTGGGTTCATCATCCGCTTCAGCACAGCATACAGAAAATGATGCGTTATTCTTCGAATTGTTGAAATTAGAACAAAGGGAGAAAGTCAACATAGTTACGAGCAGCCGTGCAGAAGCATCAAATAGCACTACTAGCCCTACTAAGCCAGAATCAGACCAAAGTATTTCTCGTTTCAATATATTTGAATATTGGAAAAAGAAAAAATTTGCAAATCCTCGTTTGTACCGACTAGCAATGGTTGTTCTATCTGTGCCGTCAACCCAAGTGTCGGTTGAACGATTGTTCAGCCAGGTCAAATACATTTTGAGTGATTCTAGAATGCGACTCAGCGACTCTGCTGTAAAAGACTTCATGTTGAATGAAAATGAACTCAGATTTATTATCAGAAGTAGTGAGAATATTGCAAAAAGACGGTCGTATAACTTTATAACAAGCTTTTTTCTAATTTCTAAAATTTTTGCGCAATAATGCACTTACACTTGAATGCACTTATAATAAACACACCAATTCGTTTCATATAATCCTCTACAATTAATAAACAGTTGCGGATATCACGAACGTCCTTGTGTAACATCAATCTTATGTAGGTAATCAAATCAAATCGAAATCTCGAAGGAAAGATGTTATAGTCTTGAACCCTTGATAATAAACTAACTGCATCGCCGATTTCCTACAAGACACAAAGTATCAGTTTTTAAATTTTTAATCGACTTACAAATCACGTCCCTCAAGATATCTCGAAAAATTCCGTTTGTTAGAAAATTTAGTAAAAGTTAAACTAAAACTAAACGCCAGAGGTGCCAGGTAAAAATTTCAAATAGCTTCAGGGTTAGAAAAGTCGGAAAACTCGAAAAAAAATCTCTGAAAAATATTATGTGCGAAACTTGTTTTACGAGCAAAAATTAAAAATCGCGACGATTTTGAAAGTCTTGTACACATTAATCGATGATTTCGCAAAAAAAAGATTTCCAAAAATCTGCGAAAATCTGCAACAAAAACATGTCTGCAGCTTCTCTAAGAAATTTGCGAACCTGACATCCCTGCTAACACTGAACTGAGTTTTGGCCAAGGATGCCAGGTAAAATGTTCAAATTTTTACGGATAGGGATTAAAACGGCTGCGAACTATAAAAAAATCTTATTGTTGATTTAATAGCAAACAAGCAGTCCAAGCAATTTGAAAAATCGATAAATTTAAGATGATGTTATAGTATACTCGAGTTCTGCAGACGAAAATATTTCTGCACGAGTTCTATAAAAAGACAGATCCGTAAACCTGGTATCCCTGATTTCGTCAATTCTTGAAGGCAGGGTATCCAAAAATTATTATCGAATTATTATCAAACATAAATAAGTAGCAATTTTTTGAAAAACCGCGACTAAAATAACAGTTTGAATAGAAAATAATTTTGAAAATTCACTTTGGTAATCACTGAGGTTGTCATCTTGTTGTTAAAAATTTATGGAAATTCCTGCTACAGTGATTGCTAATATACTTCAAATGCAATTAGCAGCAAAATAGGAATTACGTAATGTTAGATTACATTTAGCACTGTTGTTTAATTTTCGTGAATATCAGTGTCGTTTTGCGAAGAAAGATGAGTGGTTTGAAGATTTGTCAATGAATTTACAGATTCATGAACGCTTCAGATTATATTTACGAGTTTATGCAGATACTTCTGCATAACAGAGGTATTTTGGCCCACTTTAGGATTGATTTTATTTTGGCCCACTTTGAATAAATATCCATCAAATGTTGTAATATCTTTGAAAAACCCTTCCGCAATAGGTAATTTAATGTGTTTACCTTCAAATTTATGTAACATGAGTTACTTCACATCAATTAAAATCGATAAAGTTTGTTAGGTGGGCCAAAATATATGAAGTGGCCAAAATACCTCTGTTACGCTACTAGTGAGTTTGTTAATATATATTTTTTCAAAACCTATTGGCAAATATTTGAAAGTTTGAACTGGCATTCTTGTACTGGACAGAAGAATTAACAGAGATGCCAAATTTGTGGATATATATGCAAATGTAGAGAAGATGACTATATTCTATTTGTCATATGCAGACTTTTACAAAAAAAAAAAATACACACTTGCATGTGCAGCTCAGCCATTGCCGAATCAGAATAAAGTCGGAATCGAATCGACCTTATGGTCTATCAAACCTTTCCGGTCTGGTTTAGTGCCGATACAGTTCCGTACACGATCGGTAATATGATTTCACACGTTTCAATACGTGTGTTCACACTTGTCCAGCTCAGTATGTGCAGTATTGACACGGAACGGTGCCATGCAGTTTGAATAGACGCATTGAATCTTGTTGAAGAATAAAAAATATTTAATAAGGCATGCAGCGTTAGATTCCTAGTGCAGGCTCAACATGTTTCTGGTCGCGGACTTTCTCTTATCCGCAGATATTTGAATATGTTAGCTGGCATCCCTGAGCATGGGAAAAGACGAAACAAAAATAGGAAAAATACCTATGTGATTAAAAAACAGGTGGAATCGATTTATAAATATATGTTATATAATTTAATGTTATTGACGTTCTGCAGGCGAAAATATTTCTGCACGAGTTCTATAAAAAGACAGATCCGTAAACCTGGTATCCTTGATTTCGTCAATTCTTGAAGGCAGGGTATCCAAAAATTATTATCGAATTATTATCAAACATAAATAAGTAGCAATTTTTTTGAAAAACCGCGACTAAAATAACAGTTTGAATAGAAAATAATTTTGAAAATTCACTTTGGTAATCACTGAGGTTGTTATCTTGTTGTTAAAAATGTATGGAAATTCCAGCTACAGTGATTGCTAATATACTTCAAATGCAATTAGCAACAAAATAGGAATTACGTAATGTTAGATTACATTTAGCACTGTTGTTTAATTTTCGTGAATATCAGTGTCGTTTTGCGAAGAAAGATGAGTGGTTTGAAGATTTTTCAATGAATTTACAGATTCATGAACGCTTCAGATTATATTTACGAGTTTATGCAGATACTTCTGCATAACAGAGGTATTTTGGCACACTTTAGGATTGATTTTATTTTGGCCCACTTTGAATAAATATCCATCAAATGTTGTAATATCTTTGAAAAACCCTTCCGCAATAGGTAATTTAATGTGTTTACCTTCAAATTTATGTAACATGAGTTACTTCACATCAATTAAAATCGATAAAGTTTGTTAGGTGGGCCAAAATATATGAAGTGGCCAAAATACCTCTGTTACGCTACTAGTGAGTTTGTTAATATATATTTTTTCAAAACCTATTGGCAAATATTTGAAAGTTTGAACTGGCATTCTTGTACTGGACAGAAGAATTAACAGAGATGCCAAATTTGTGGATATATATGCAAATGTAGAGAAGATGACTATATTATATGTGTCATATGCAGACTTTTACAAAAAAAAAAATACACACTTGCATGTGCAGCTCAGCCATTGCCGAATCAGAATAAAGTCGGAATCGAATCGACCTTATGGTCTATCAAACCTTTCCGGTCTGGTTTAGTGCCGATACAGTTCCGTACACGATCGGTAATATGATTTCAAACGTTTCAATACGTGTGTTCACACTTGTCCAGCTCAGTATGTGCAGTATTGACACGGAACGGTGCCATGCAGTTTGAATAGACGCATTGAATCTTGTTGAAGAATAATAAATATTTAATAAGGCATGCAGCGTTAGATTCCTAGTGCAGGCTCAACATGTTTCTGGTCGCGGACTTTCTCTTATCCGCAGATATTTGAATATGTTAGCTGGCATCCCTGAGCATGGGAAAAGACGAAACAAAAATAGGAAAAATACCTATGTGATTAAAAAACAGGTGGAATCGATTTATAAATATATGTTATATAATTTAATGTTATTGTTGAACGCATATTCTCTTGTTATTCGAATTCATGGCTTACTGTCCAGGGATGTCAGGTTCACAGATTAATCTGTGTTTCACAGATTTTGAGTTTTCTGCACAGATTTTGAAACTGACACAGATTTCCGAAAACGATCACAGATTCTTGCATAAATCACTGATTTTCACAGATTTTGGATATCGAGTATTGTTTAGCACCAAAAAGTACAGAGCGTGGTGGTAGTGAGACCTTTTTTTTATTTTTTGGTCGCCAAATTTGTTTTTGAACTGCTATATAGGGGTACGGAAAAAGGTCACAGATTTTCACAGACAGGTTTTGGGTTTTATCGCAGATTTTTGAAAAAATGACCGTCTGGCATCTCTGTTACTGTCAACTCATTACCACGACCGGAGTCGTCCGCTGCGCAAGTCTTTTAAAATACGGAAACAAGCAAAGTCGAGTACCCCGTAAGTATTAAACGTTACCAGTGATGAAAACTTGTTGTTTTATTTAACATTTTTTGATGTTAGGAAAAACGTCCACGCTGTAGGCGTACACTGGGTAACGATTTGAATTGACCAGGTTTGTCGGCGCCGGAGTTAATTGTTTAAAAGACGAGGTCATGCACACTCACGGTGTAACGTAGTTTTTCGATATTTAAATAAATTTTTATTTGTTCTTCAATATAAAACATGTTAGAATAAAAGGTCTTTTAATGTAAACAGATTCACTTATGAAAATATGTTCCATGATATTACCAAATCCGAAACGGAGAAATATGCACATACAATAATCATATTCAAGTTATTAAGTTCCAGATACCTGTTTTTATTCATTGATTGTGTAAAGAGTGAATAGATTTTATGTGTCTCACTCGATGGACGTTATCTAATATATTTGAATAAATAACACTGAATGTTATCGATTTACATAATGTTCTAAATTATCTTCTGTAAATTTCATCTGGCTAAATTTGTTTCAAATTAACATCATTAAGAAGCATCATGCAATAAACATTAAACTATATGAATTTATATAAATGAATAGCTATTGAGATTGTCATAATAGAATATAATTGTGGTTTAAATTTTGAATCCATTTACTTTTCTTTATATCGTTCATTTTACTTAGGCTTTAACGATTTTGGTCGTTCACCGGGGCACCATTTACTATTATGCAATCGGCATGACTATCTAGAAACATATCCACTATAGCCACTTTTATATAAGAAACGTCGAATGACTGCAAATCTAATCGATTGATAACTAATTGTAAATTTTCCCTGAAACTCTCTTGGATTTGAAAAGATTGTTGAAATTGCTTGAAAAGTATGATTACTAATGGCAAACATAAGGGTAACTGAAACAACAAATACGTGTTGTTCAAGATCTAAATATCCAACACTTACGAATCAACATCTACGATGATCATAATTTTCGATATGATTTCAATCAATGATCATCCCCGGATAATATCAGCTAACGATTCTTCTCTTGTATAATCTCACACAACCTCAATCGATGAACATTGAATCGTCGCTAGGTGGAATGTTCATTCTCTTCTCTGTGTCTCGCGTTGCTTGCTATAGTGCGTGAATAGATGGGTTAGTTCAGCCACCGACAAAATATCGTTCACGTTCATAGATTATCTCGCGAATCACCAACACTGGGTGTAATATCAAAGAAGTGTTTTGCAAATAGCATTAACTTTAGTCTGCCTAGCGGTAATAATAATAATAATAATAATAATAATAATAATAATAATAAAAATAATAAAAATATAAATAATAATAATAATAATAATAATAATAATAATAATAATAATATTAATAATAATAATAATAATTAAGTCTCCGATGCTGAGATGCCAGGTAAAAATTTCAAATATCTGCAGACAGGGTCTGTAAATCTGAAAAAAAAATCTGCAGTCAGCAAGTATGTCTTGCTGGCAGCAATTTCTCTATAAAGTATGACACGAAAAACTGACTTGGCGAGCAAAAAAAAAGGGTCGCGGAAATTTCAAAAGTCTGTAAATATAGAGGAAAGTCTGCGAGAATTTCAAAAGTTTGTAAAAGTCTGCGAGAATTTCAAAAGTCTGCACAACGAAAAATGTCTGCAGCACTATAACCCAAATCTGCAGATTTACAGTCAAATCTGCAGACCTGGCATCTCTGCTCCGATGCCAATATTTACGACAGGACCACGCAGCGTTGCCAGCAGAGATGCCAAGTAAAAAATACAAATATCTTCAGACAGGGTTGCAAAAGTCTGTATCAGTGCTGTCAAATGTTTTTTTTTTCAAAAATGTGTATTTGGCGGAAAAATCCAGCTGTACAATATATTTCTCGAAAAATCCAAACATCGATTTAGTGTGAAAACTAAATTTGCGACTAAACAAAAGGGTCGGGGACCTGGCTGATTTACCCCTATGGAATCCAAAACAAAAACTGAAAATCGGTATTTACCTGTATGAAAATTGAAATATCGGTATTTTGAGAGCATATCTTCCTGTATCGAGTCCAAAAATCGGTATAAATACCGAGAAATCGATAAAGTTGGCAGCGCTGGTCTGTATGTTCGAAAGTATATCTGCAGTTAGCAAGTATGTCTTTATTTATGTATAAAGTATGATACGCTAAACTGACTTGCCGAGTAAGAAAATAGTCGCGGCGATTTCGACTTGAGTTACCTGAGTTTATGAGCTATCTCATTTTTGCGTTAAAGGACGAAATTATCAAAACTGGAGTGATTTTTACTCAAAATAAGAAAAAAATATTTTGTTCAAAATTTGAGTAAGTTCAAGTCAAAATTTGAGTTTCTTGCTCTCAAAATGAAGAAATTTTTCTTCGTTAAATTTCATATACAAAGTTATTCTTTCTTTTGAATGCGCAAAATAGTGATCAAAACCATTTCCTTTTGAACGATTTGGAGTCAAAATTGAATTATTTTGATATTTTTATGTTGCGCTTTTCACTAAGCGCAATTAAAACCACAAAACATCTATGATTGACGTTGATTCATGTTTTAAAAACACGATCTAGAAACGGCAATGGAAAACAATGTATTTTTGCATTATTTATTTTGATGAAAATATTCCGAGAATGAAAAAGAAATTTTTTTTGCACTCGAATGTTTAAAAACTCAACGCTTACTCTAATGTATGAATAAATACGAGAGAACTCATGGCAACGATTTTACTTTACTCAAATCCATACTCAAATTTTGACATACTGTTCCAGCTTATGAATTTGAGTAATCGCAACTCGATTCAAAGAGCATGTACAGACAAATCTGCAGACCTGGCATCTCTGATTGCCATGATGCCAGATTTGTATGGCAAATCCCAAATATTTCTGGCAGATCACGATGTTTTTCTAGCTTCGTCAGGGCATATTCGGTAGTGGTCTAGTTCTAGATACACAATTTATGTCAGTTACAATATTTAAATCTGGATTTTATAACAAGAAAACTGGCAGTCCCAACAGAGTTTTTGCTCGTGTATCAGAGCAAATTCAGTAGCTGCAAGATTCATATGGGTGGTCTACAATAAAACAATAATACAATAATAATAATAATAATAATAATAATAATAATAATAATAATAATAATAATTAAGTCTCCGATGCTGAGATGCCAGGTAAAAATTTCAAATATCTGCAGACAGGGTCTGTAAATCTGAAAAAAAAATCTGCAGTCAGCAAGTATGTCTTGCTGGCAGCAATTTCTCTATAAAGTATGGTTCGCGGAAATTTCAAAAGTCTATAAATATAGAGGAAAGTCTGCGAGAATTTCAAAAGTCTGCAAAAGTCTGCACAACGAAAAATGTCTGCAGCACTATACCCCAAATCTGCAGATTTACAGACAAATCTGCAGACCTGGCATCTCTGCTCCGATGCCAATATTTACGACAGGACCACGCAGCGTTGCCAGCAGAGATGCCAAGTAAAAAATACAAATATCTTCAGACAGGGTTGCAAAAGTCTGTATCAGTGCTGTCAACTGTTTTTTTTTCCAAAATGTGTGTTTGGCGAAAAAATCCAGCTGTACAATATATTTCTCGAAAAATCCAAACATCGATTTAGTGCGAAAACTGAATTTGCGACTAAAGGTCGGGGACCTGGCTGATTTACCCCTATGGAATCCAACACAAAAACTGAAAATCGGTATTTACCTGTATGAAAATTGAAATATCGGTATTTTGAGAGCATATCTTCCTGTATCGAGTCCAAAAATCGGTATAAATACCGAGAAATCGATAAAGTTCGCAGCGCTGGTCTGTATGTTCGGAAGAATATCTGCTGTTAGCAAGTATGTCTTTATTTATGTATAAAGTATGATACGCTAAACTGACTTGCCGAGTAAGAAAATAGTCGCGGCGATTTCGACTTGAGTTACCAGCTATCTACTCATTTTTGCGTTAAGGGACGAAATTATCAAAACTGGAGTGATTTTTACTCAAAATAAGAAAAAATTATTTTGTTCAAAATTTGAGTAAGTTCAAGTCAAAATTTGAGTTTCTTGCTCTCAAAATGAAGAAATTTTTCTTCGTTAAATTTCATATACAAAGTTATTCTTTCTTTTGAATGCGCAAAATAGTGATCAAAACCATTTCCTTTTGAACGATTTGGAGTCAAAATTGAATTATTTTGATATTTTTATGTTGCGCTTTTCACTAAGCGCAATTAAAACCACAAAACATCTATGATTAACGTTGATTCATGTTTTAAAAACACGATCTAGAAACGGCAATGGAAAACAATGTATTTTTGCATTATTTATTTTGATAAGAATATTCCGAGAATGAAAACGCACTGAATTGCAAGAAGTTTTTTTTGCACTCGAATGTTTAAAAACTCAACGCTTACTCTAATGTATGAATAAATACGAGAGAACTCATGGCAACGAGTTAACTTTACTCAAATCCATACTCAAATTTTGACATACTGTTCCAGCTTATGAATTTGAGTAATCGCAACTCGATTCAAAGAGCATGTACAGACAAATCTGCAGACCTGGCATCTCTGATTGCCATGTTGCCAGATTTGTATGGCAAATCCCAAATATTTCTGGCAAATCACGTATTTTTCTAGCTTCGTCAGGGCATATTCGGTAGTGTTCTAGTTCTAGATACACAATTTATGTCAGTTACAATATTTAAATCTGGATTTTATAACAAGTTGGCAGTCCCGACAGAGTTTTTGCTCGTGTATCAGAGCAAATTCAGTAGCTGCAAGATTCATATGGGTGGTCTATAATAAAACTGAAACTAAAACAAACGTACACACTTAATTTTTTTAGTTGAGTGTCGGCAAATAAATGCCGAGATTCGCACAGCCGAGTAATCAGCAATCATCTCGGCAAAAATAATATAACTGAGCGTCTCGGCACCCTCAAATTTGACAAACGTCGAATATTGCCGAAATCGCCAGCATAAGATTTACTGTTTGCTCAGTGAAACGTTCGCTGAATATTCGACAATAAAATAAAACGAAAAAATGAAAAAAAAAAAACAAATTACCGAATCATCAGTTATTAAAAATCTAGGCAATTAATTTTGTTTGTAATTTCTAAACATTATAAACACACCATTCAGGATCAAAAATTCATTTTATTAACATTTAAAGGAGGCTTACAAATTTGTTGCCAGTAGTGCTTAAAGCCTCTACCTTAAAACATGTAGCATAATAAAAAGCGGCGTTTCCGGATGCGGCCACCTTGAGTCGAGCTGGAAATATGAAAATTAAAATAAATATACAAAAAATTTCAATATTTAATGATGCATATACGGCATTGTTAAAAAAATAAACTTAATTGGATATATTGAATTTGTCCATGCATTGGGTTATTTTTTCGCATATCACCCAAAGTTTTATCTCGAGGACACTTTGAGCCCCGTGTTGAGTGTTTTTCCCTTATAATGTGATCTGATAAAGTCGCTTTTTATAAAGCGAAACATGTCACTATCACTGGCATCTGCAGACAGGGTCTGTAAATCTGAAAAAAAATCTGCAGTCAGCAAGTATGTCTTGCTGGCAGCAATTTCTCATAAAGTATGACAGGAAAAACTGACTTGGCGAGCAAAAAAAAAAGGTTCGCGGAAATTTCAAAAGTCTGTAAATATAGAAGAAAGTCTGCGAGAATTTCAAAAGTCTGTAAAAGTCTGCGAGAATTTCAAATGTCTGCAAAAGTCTGCACAACGAAAAATGTCTGCAGCACTATACCCCAAATCTGCAGATTTACAGACAAATCTGCAGACCTGGCATCTCTGCTCCGATGCCAATATTTACGACAGGACCACGCAGCGTTGCCAGCAGAGATGCCAAGTAAAAAATACAAATATCTTCAGACAGGGTTGCAAAAGTCTGTATCAGTGCTGTCAACTGTTTTTTTTCCAAAAATGTGTATTTGGCGGAAAAATCCAGCTGTACAATATATTTCTCGAAAAATCGAAACATCGATTTAGTGCGAAAACTGAATTTGCGACTAAAAAAAAAGGGTCGGGGACCTGGCTGATTTACCCCTATGGAATCCAACACAAAAACTAAAAATCGGTATTTACCTGTATGAAAATTGAAATATCGGTATTTTGAGAGCATATCTTCCTGTATCGAGTCCAAAAATCGGTATAAATACCGAGAAATCGATAAAGCTGGCAGCGCTGGTCTGTATGTTCGAAAGAATATCTGCAGTTAGCAAGTATGTCTTTATTTATGTATAAAGTATGATACGCTAAACTGACTTGCCGAGTAAGAAAATAGTCGCGGCGATTTCGACTTGAGTTACCAGCTATCTACTCATTTTTGCGTTAAGGGACGAAATTATCGAAACTGGAGTGATTTTTACTCAAAATAAGAAAAAATTATTTTGTTCAAAATTTGAGTAAGTTCAAGTCAAAATTTGAGTTTCTTGCTCTCAAAATGAAGAAATTTTTCTTCGTTAAATTTCATATACAAAGTTATTCTTTCTTTTGAATGCGCAAAATAGTGATCAAAACCATTTCCTTTTGAACGATTTGGAGTCAAAATTGAATTATTTTGATATTTTTATGTTGCGCTTTTCACTAAGCGCAATTAAAACCACAAAACATCTATGATTGACGTTGATTCATGTTTTAAAAACACGATCTAGAAACGGCAATGGAAAACAATGTATTTTTGCATTATTTATTTTGATAAGAATATTCCGAGAATGAAAACGCACTGAATTGCAAGAAGTTTTTTTGCACTCGAATGTTTAAAAACTCAACGCTTACTCTAATGTATGAATAAATACGAAAGAACTCATGGCAACGAGTTTACTTTACTCAAATCCATACTCAAATTTTGACATACTGTTCCAGCTTATGAATTTGAGTAATCGCAACTCGATTCAAAGAGCATGTACAGACAAATCTGCAGACCTGGCATCTCTGATTGCCATGTTGCCAGATTTGTATGGCAAATCCCAAATATTTCTGGCAAATCACGTATTTTTCTTGCTTCGTCAGGGCATATTCGGTAGTGTTCTAGTTCTAGATACACAATTTATGTCAGTTACAATATTTAAATCTGGATTTTATAACAAGTTGGCAGTCCCAACAGAGTTTTTGCTCGTGTATCAGAGCAAATTCAGTAGCTGCAAGATTCATATGGGTGGTCTATAATAAAACTGAAACTAATGACCATCTGGCATCTCTGTTACTGTCATCTCATTACCACGACCGGAGTCGTCCGCTGCGCAAGTCTTTTAAAATACGGAAACAAGCAAAGTCGAGTACCCCGTAAGTATTAAACGTTACCAGTGATGAAAACTTGTTGTTTTATTTAACATTTTTTGATGTTAGGAAAAACGTCCACGCTGTAGGCGTACACTGGGTAACGATTTGAATTGACCAGGTTTGTCGGCGCCGGAGTTAATTGTTTAAAAGACGTCATGCACACTCACTGTCTAACGTAGTTTTTCGATATTTAAATAAATTTTTATTTGTTCTTCAATATAAAACATGTTAGAATAAAAGGTCTTTTAATGTAAACAGATTCACTTATGAAAATATGTTCCATGATATTACCAAATCCGAAACGGAGAAATATGCACATACAATAATCATATTCAAGTTATTAAGTTCCAGATACCTGTTTTTATTCATTGATTGTGTAAAGAGTGAATAGATTTTATGTGTCTCACTCGATGGACGCTATCTAATATATTTGAATAAATAACACTGAATGTTATCGATTTACATGATGTTCTAAATTATCTTCTGTAAATTTCATCTGGCTAAATTTGTTTCAAATTAACATCATTAAGAAGCATCATGCAATAAACATTAAACTATATGAATTTATATAAATGAATAGCTATTGAGATTGTCATAATAGAATATAATTGTGGTTTAAATTTTGAATCCATTTACTTTTCTTTATATCGTTCATTTTACTTAGGCTTTAACGATTTTGGTCGTTCACCGGGGCACCATTTACTATTATGCAATCGGCATGACTATCTAGAAACATATCCACTATAGCCACTTTTATATAAGAAACGTCGAATGACTGCAAATCTAATCGATTGATAACTAATTGTAAATTTTCCCTGAAACTCTCTTGGATTTGAAAAGATTGTTGAAATTGCTTGAAAAGTATGATTACTAATGGCAAACATAAGGGTAACTGAAACAACAAATACGAGTTGTTCAAGATCTAAATATCCAACACTTCCGAATCAACATCTACGATGATCATAATTTTCGATTTGATTTCAATCAATGATCATCCCCGGATAATATCAGCTAACGATTCTTCTCTTGTATAATCTCACACAACCTCAATCGATGAACATTGAATCGTCGCTAGGTGGAATGT
The DNA here is from genome assembly GCF_030247185.1 of Malaya genurostris. Taxonomy (NCBI): domain Eukaryota; kingdom Metazoa; phylum Arthropoda; class Insecta; order Diptera; family Culicidae; genus Malaya; species Malaya genurostris. Next base: position 86,797,599 of record NC_080570.1, read on the forward strand.
TCATTCTCTTCTCTGTGTCTCGCGTTGCTTGCTATATGCGTGAATAGATGGGTTAGTTCAGCCACCGACAAAATATCGTTCACGTTCATAGATTATCTCGCGAATCACCAACACTGGGTGTAATATCAAAAAAGTGTTTTGCAAATAGCATTAACTTTAGTCTGCCTAGCGGTAATAATAATAATAATAATAATAATAATAATAATAATAATAATAATAATAATAATAATGATAATAATAATAATAATAATAATAATAATAATAATAATAATAAAAATATAAATAATAATAATAATAATAATAATAATAATAATATTAATAATAATAATAATAATTAAGTCTCCGATGCTGAGATGCCAGGTAAAAATTTCAAATATCTGCAGACAGGGTCTGTAAATCTGAAAAAAAAATCTGCAGTCAGCAAGTATGTCTTGCTGGCAGCAATTTCTCTATAAAGTATGACACGAAAAACTGACTTGGCGAGCAAAAAAAAAGGGTCGCGGAAATTTCAAAAGTCTGTAAATATAGAGGAAAGTCTGCGAGAATTTCAAAAGTCTGTAAAAGTCTGCGAGAATTTCAAAAGTCTGCACAACGAAAAATGTCTGCAGCACTATAACCCAAATCTGCAGATTTACAGTCAAATCTGCAGACCTGGCATCTCTGCTCCGATGCCAATATTTACGACAGGACCACGCAGCGTTGCCAGCAGAGATGCCAAGTAAAAAATACAAATATCTTCAGACAGGGTTGCAAAAGTCTGTATCAGTGCTGTCAACTGTTTTTTTTTTTTTCAAAAATGTGTATTTGGCGGAAAAATCCAGCTGTACAATATATTTCTCGAAAAATCCAAACATCGATTTAGTGTGAAAACTAAATTTGCGACTAAACAAAAGGGTCGGGGACCTGGCTGATTTACCCCTATGGAATCCAAAACAAAAACTGAAAATCGGTATTTACCTGTATGAAAATTGAAATATTGGTATTTTGAGAGCATATCTTCCTGTATCGAGTCCAAAAATCGGTATAAATACCGAGAAATCGATAAAGTTGGCTGCGCTGGTCAGTATGTTCGAAAGTATATCTGCAGTTAGCAAGTATGTCTTTATTTATGTATAAAGTATGATACGCTAAACTGACTTGCCGAGTAAGAAAATAGTCGCGGCGATTTCGACTTGAGTTACTTGAGTTTATGAGCTATCTCATTTTTGCGTTAAGGGACGAAATTATCAAAACTGGAGTGATTTTTACTCAAAATAAGAAAAAATTATTTTGTTCAAAATTTGAGTAAGTTCAAGTCAAAATTTGAGTTTCTTGCTCTCAAAATGAAGAAATTTTTCTTCGTTAAATTTCATATACAAAGTTATTCTTTCTTTTGAATGCGCAAAATAGTGATCAAAACCATTTCCTTTTGAACGATTTGGAGTCAAAATTGAATTATTTTGATATTTTTATGTTGCGCTTTTCACTAAGCGCAATTAAAACCACAAAACATCTATGATTGACGTTGATTCATGTTTTAAAAACACGATCTAGAAACGGCAATGGAAAACAATGTATTTTTGCATTATTTATTTTGATGAAAATATTCCGAGAATGAAAAAGAAATTTTTTTTGCACTCGAATGTTTAAAAACTCAACGCTTACTCTAATGTATGAATAAATACGAGAGAACTCATGGCAACGATTTTACTTTACTCAAATCCATACTCAAATTTTGACATACTGTTCCAGCTTATGAATTTGAGTAATCGCAACTCGATTCAAAGAGCATGTACAGACAAATCTGCAGACCTGGCATCTCTGATTGCCATGTTGCCAGATTTGTATGGCAAATCCCAAATATTTCTGGCAAATCACGTATTTTTCTAGCTTCGTCAGGGCATATTCGGTAGTGGTCTAGTTCTAGATACACAATTTATGTCAGTTACAATATTTAAATCTGGATTTTATAACAAGAAAACTGGCAGTCCCAACAGAGTTTTTGCTCGTGTATCAGAGCAAATTCAGTAGCTGCAAGATTCATATGGGTGGTCTACAATAAAACAATAATACAATAATAATAATAATAATAATAATAATAATTAAGTCTCCGATGCTGAGATGCCAGGTAAAAATTTCAAATATCTGCAGACAGGGTCTGTAAATCTGAAAAAAAAATCTGCAGTCAGCAAGTATGTCTTGCTGGCAGCAATTTCTCTATAAAGTATGACACGAAAAACTGACTTGGCGAGCAAAAAAAAAGGGTCGCGGAAATTTCAAAAGTCTGTAAATATAGAGGAAAGTCTGCGAGAATTTCAAAAGTCTGTAAAAGTCTGCGAGAATTTCAAAAGTCTGCAAAAGTCTGCACAACGAAAAATGTCTGCAGCACTATAACCCAAATCTGCAGATTTACAGTCAAATCTGCAGACCTGGCATCTCTGCTCCGATGCCAATATTTACGACAGGACCACGCAGCGTTGCCAGCAGAGATGCCAAGTAAAAAATACAAATATCTTCAGACAGGGTTGCAAAAGTCTGTATCAGTGCTGTCAACTGTTTTTTTTTCAAAAATGTGTATTTGGCGGAAAAATCCAGCTGTACAATATATTTCTCGAAAAATCCAAACATCGATTTAGTGTGAAAACTAAATTTGCGACTAAACAAAAGGGTCGGGGACCTGGCTGATTTACCCCTATGGAATCCAAAACAAAAACTGAAAATCGGTATTTACCTGTATGAAAATTGAAATATCGGTATTTTGAGAGCATATCTTCCTGTATCGAGTCTAAAAATCGGTATAAATACCGAGAAATCGATAAAGTTGGCAGCGCTGGTCTGTATGTTCGAAAGTATATCTGCAGTTAGCAAGTATGTCTTTATTTATGTATAAAGTATGATACGCTAAACTGACTTGCCGAGTAAGAAAATAGTCGCGGCGATTTCGACTTGAGTTACTTGAGTTTATGAGCTATCTCATTTTTGCGTTAAGGGACGAAATTATCAAAACTGGAGTGATTTTTACTCAAAATAAGAAAAACATATTTTGTTCAAAATTTGAGTAAGTTCAAGTCAAAATTTGAGTTTCTTGCTCTCAAAATGAAGAAATTTTTCTTCGTTAAATTTCATATACAAAGTTATTCTTTCTTTTGAATGCGCAAAATAGTGATCAAAACCATTTCCTTTTGAACGATTTGGAGTCAAAATTGAATTATTTTGATATTTTTATGTTGCGCTTTTCACTAAGCGCAATTAAAACCACAAAACATCTATGATTGACGTTGATTCATGTTTTAAAAACACGATCTAGAAACGGCAATGGAAAACAATGTATTTTTGCATTATTTATTTTGATGAAAATATTCCGAGAATGAAAAAGAAATTTTTTTTGCACTCGAATGTTTAAAAACTCAACGCTTACTCTAATGTATGAATAAATACGAGAGAACTCATGGCAACGATTTTACTTTACTCAAATCCATACTCAAATTTTGACATACTGTTCCAGCTTATGAATTTGAGTAATCGCAACTCGATTCAAAGAGCATGTACAGACAAATCTGCAGACCTGGCATCTCTGATTGCCATGTTGCCAGATTTGTATGGCAAATCCCAAATATTTCTGGCAAATCACGTATTTTTCTAGCTTCGTCAGGGCATATTCGGCAGTGGTCTAGTTCTAGATACACAATTTATGTCAGTTACAATATTTAAATCTGGATTTTATAACAAGAAAACTGGCAGTCCCAACAGAGTTTTTGCTCGTGTATCAGAGCAAATTCAGTAGCTGCAAGATTCATATGGGTGGTCTACAATAAAACAATAATACAATAATAATAATAATAATAATAATAATAATTAAGTCTCCGATGCTGAGATGCCAGGTAAAAATTTCAAATATCTGCAGACAGGGTCTGTAAATCTGAAAAAAAAATCTGCAGTCAGCAAGTATGTCTTGCTGGCAGCAATTTCTCTATAAAGTATGGTTCGCGGAAATTTCAAAAGTCTATAAATATAGAGGAAAGTCTGCGAGAATTTCAAAAGTCTGCAAAAGTCTGCACAACGAAAAATGTCTGCAGCACTATACCCCAAATCTGCAGATTTACAGACAAATCTGCAGACCTGGCATCTCTGCTCCGATGCCAATATTTACGACAGGACCACGCAGCGTTGCCAGCAGAGATGCCAAGTAAAAAATACAAATATCTTCAGACAGGGTTGCAAAAGTCTGTATCAGTGCTGTCAACTGTTTTTTTTTTTCCAAAATGTGTGTTTGGCGAAAAAATCCAGCTGTACAATATATTTCTCGAAAAATCCAAACATCGATTTAGTGCGAAAACTGAATATGCGACTAAAGGTCGGGGACCTGGCTGATTTACCCCTATGGAATCCAACACAAAAACTGAAAATCGGTATTTACCTGTATGAAAATTGAAATATCGGTATTTTGAGAGCATATCTTCCTGTATCGAGTCCAAAAATCGGTATAAATACCGAGAAATCGATAAAGTTCGCAGCGCTGGTCTGTATGTTCGAAAGAATATCTGCTGTTAGCAAGTCTTTATTTATGTATAAAGTATGATACGCTAAACTGACTTGCCGAGTAAGAAAATAGTCGCGGCGATTTCGACTTGAGTTACCAGCTATCTACTCATTTTTGCGTTAAGGGACGAAATTATCAAAACTGGAGTGATTTTTACTCAAAATAAGAAAAAATTATTTTGTTCAAAATTTGAGTAAGTTCAAGTCAAAATTTGAGTTTCTTGCTCTCAAAATGAAGAAATTTTTCTTCGTTAAATTTCATATACAAAGTTATTCTTTCTTTTGAATGCGCAAAATAGTGATCAAAACCATTTCCTTTTGAACGATTTGGAGTCAAAATTGAATTATTTTGATATTTTTATGTTGCGCTTTTCACTAAGCGCAATTAAAACCACAAAACATCTATGATTAACGTTGATTCATGTTTTAAAAACACGATCTAGAAACGGCAATGGAAAACAATGTATTTTTGCATTATTTATTTTGATAAGAATATTCCGAGAATGAAAACGCACTGAATTGCAAGAAGTTTTTTTTGCACTCAAATGTTTAAAAACTCAACGCTTACTCTAATGTATGAATAAATACGAGAGAACTCATGGCAACGAGTTAACTTTACTCAAATCCATACTCAAATTTTGACATACTGTACATACATACAAATTTTTTACATACAGCTTATGAATTTGAGTAATCGCAACTCGATTCAAAGAGCATGTACAGACAAATCTGCAGACCTGGCATCTCTGATTGCCATGTTGCCAGATTTGTATAACAAATCCCAAATATTTCTGGCAAATCACGTATTTTTCTAGCTTCGTCAGAGCATATTCGGTAGTGTTCTAGTTCTAGATACACAATTTATGTCAGTTACAATATTTAAATCTGGATTTTATAACAAGTTGGCAGTCCCGACAGAGTTTTTGCTCATGTATCAGAGCAAATTCAGTAGCTGCAAGATTCATATGGGTGGTCTATAATAAAACTGAAACTAAAACAAACGTACACAAACGTACACACTTTTTTTAGTTGAGTGTCGGCAAATAAATGCCGAGATTCGCACAGCCGAGTAATCAGCAATCATCTCGGCAAAAATAATATAACTGAGCGTCTCGGCACCCTCAAATTTGACAAACGTCGAATATTGCCGAAATCGCCAGCATAAGATTTACTGTTTGCTCAGTGAAACGTTCGCTGAATATTCGACAATAAAATAAAACGAAAAAATGAAAAAAAAAAAAAACAAATTACCGAATCATCAGTTATTAAAAATCTAGGCAATTAATTTTGTTTGTAATTTCTAAACATTATAAACACACCATTCAGGATCAAAAATTCATTTTATTAACATTTAAAGGAGGCTTACAAATTTGTTGCCAGTAGTGCTTAAAGCCTCTACCTTAAAACATGTAGCATAATAAAAAGCGGCGTTTCCGGATGCGGCCACCTTGAGTCAAGCTGGAAATATGAAAATTAAAATAAATATACAAAAAATTTCAATATTTAATGATGCATATACGGCATTGTTAAAAAAATAAACTTAATTGGATATATTGAATTTGTCCATGCATTGGGTTATTTTTTCGCATATCACCCAAAGTTTTATCTCGAGGACACTTTGAGCCCCGTGTTGAGTGTTTTTCCCTTATAATGTGATCTGATAAAGTCGCTTTTTATAAAGCGAAACATGTCACTATCACTGGCATCTGCAGACAGGGTCTGTAAATCTGAAAAAAAATCTGCAGTCAGCAAGTATGTCTTGCTGGCAGCAATTTCTCTATAAAGTATGACACGAAAAACTGACTTGGCGAGCAAAAAAAAAAGGTTCGCGGAAATTTCAAAAGTCTGTAAATATAGAGGAAAGTCTGCGAGAATTTCAAAAGTCTGTAAAAGTCTGCGAGAATTTCAAATGTCTGCAAAAGTCTGCACAACGAAAAATGTCTGCAGCACTATACCCCAAATCTGCAGATTTACAGACAAATCTGCAGACCTGGCATCTCTGCTCCGATGCCAATATTTACGACAGGACCACGCAGCGTTGCCAGCAGAGATGCCAAGTAAAAAATACAAATATCTTCAGACAGGGTTGCAAAAGTCTGTATCAGTGCTGTCAACTGTTTTTTTCCAAAAATGTGTATTTGGCGGAAAAATCCAGCTGTACAATATATTTCTCGAAAAATCGAAACATCGATTTAGTGCGAAAACTGAATTTGCGACTAAAAAAAAAGGGTCGGGGACCTGGCTGATTTACCCCTATGGAATCCAACACAAAAACTAAAAATCGGTATTTACCTGTATGAAAATTGAAATATCGGTATTTTGAGAGCATATCTTCCTGTATCGAGTCCAAAAATCGGTATAAATACCGAGAAATCGATAAAGTTGGCAGCGCTGGTCTGTATGTTTGAAAGTATATCTGCAGTTAGCAAGTATGTCTTTATTTATGTATAAAGTATGATACGCTAAACTGACTTGCCGAGCAGCGATGTCAGATCTACGGAAATCTCCGTAGATCTACGGATTCGAACATTTTCTACGGATCTACGGATCCGTAGACAAAATCTACGGAAATTGGAATTTTTCTACGGAAATCTACGGAAATTACAATTTATCAACGGAGAACTACGGAAACTAGTTTTGTCTGGCGAGCAAAAAAAAGCTTTTCACCGTGAGAGCTTCCGAGAAAAATGCCATCTACGGAAATGACAAAACTACTATCTGGCATCGCTGTTGCCGAGTAAGAAAATAGTCGCGGCGATTTCGACTTGAGTTACTTGAGTTTATGAGCTATCTCATTTTTGCGTTAAGGGACGAAATTATCAAAACTGGAGTGATTTTTACTCAAAATAAGAAAAACATATTTTGTTCAAAATTTGAGTAAGTTCAAGTCAAAATTTGAGTTTCTTGCTCTCAAAATGAAGAAATTTTTCTTCGTTAAATTTCATATACAAAGTTATTCTTTCTTTTGAATGCGCAAAATAGTGATCAAAACCATTTCCTTTTGAACGATTTGGAGTCAAAATTGAATTATTTTGATATTTTTATGTTGCGCTTTTCACTAAGCGCAATTAAAACCACAAAACATCTATGATTGACGTTGATTCATGTTTTAAAAACACGATCTAGAAACGGCAATGGAAAACAATGTATTTTTGCTTTATTTATTTTGATGAAAATATTCCGAGAATGAAAAAGAAATTTTTTTTGCACTCGAATGTTTAAAAACTCAACGCTTACTCTAATGTATGAATAAATACGAGAGAACTCATGGCAACGATTTTACTTTACTCAAATCCATACTCAAATTTTGACATACTGTTCCAGCTTATGAATTTGAGTAATCGCAACTCGATTCAAAGAGCATGTACAGACAAATCTGCAGACCTGGCATCTCTGATTGCCATGTTGCCAGATTTGTATGGCAAATCCCAAATATTTCTGGCAAATCACGTATTTTTCTAGCTTCGTCAGGGCATATTCGGTAGTGGTCTAGTTCTAGATACACAATTTATGTCAGTTACAATATTTAAATCTGGATTTTATAACAAGAAAACAGGCAGTCCCAACAGAGTTTTTGCTCGTGTATCAGAGCAAATTCAGTAGCTGCAAGATTCATATGGGTGGTCTACAATAAAACAATAATACAATAATAATAATAATAATAATAATAATAATTAAGTCTCCGATGCTGAGATGCCAGGTAAAAATTTCAAATATCTGCAGACAGGGTCTGTAAATCTGAAAAAAAAATCTGCAGTCAGCAAGTATGTCTTGCTGGCAGCAATTTCTCTATAAAGTATGGTTCGCGGAAATTTCAAAAGTCTATAAATATAGAGGAAAGTCTGCGAGAATTTCAAAAGTCTGCAAAAGTCTGCACAACGAAAAATGTCTGCAGCACTATACCCCAAATCTGCAGATTTACAGACAAATCTGCAGACCTGGCATCTCTGCTCCGATGCCAATATTTACGACAGGACCACGCAGCGTTGCCAGCAGAGATGCCAAGTAAAAAATACAAATATCTTCAGACAGGGTTGCAAAAGTCTGTATCAGTGCTGTCAACTGTTTTTTTTTTCCAAAATTTGTGTTTGGCGAAAAAATCCAGCTGTACAATATATTTCTCGAAAAATCCAAACATCGATTTAGTGCGAAAACTGAATTTGCGACTAAAGGTCGGGGACCTGGCTGATTTACCCCTATGGAATCCAACACAAAAACTGAAAATCGGTATTTACCTGTATGAAAATTGAAATATCGGTATTTTGAGAGCATATCTTCCTGTATCGAGTCCAAAAATCGGTATAAATACCGAGAAATCGATAAAGTTCGCAGCGCTGGTCTGTATGTTCGAAAGAATATCTGCTGTTAGCAAGTCTTTATTTATGTATAAAGTATGATACGCTAAACTGACTTGCCGAGTAAGAAATAGTCGCGGCGATTTCGACTTGAGTTACCAGCTATCTACTCATTTTTGCGTTAAGGGACGAAATTATCAAAACTGGAGTGATTTTTACTCAAAATAAGAAAAAATTATTTTGTTCAAAATTTGAGTAAGTTCAAGTCAAAATTTGAGTTTCTTGCTCTCAAAATGAAGAAATTTTTCTTCGTTAAATTTCATATACAAAGTTATTCTTTCTTTTGAATGCGCAAAATAGTGATCAAAACCATTTCCTTTTGAACGATTTGGAGTCAAAATTGAATTATTTTGATATTTTTATGTTGCGCTTTTCACTAAGCGCAATTAAAACCACAAAACATCTATGATTAACGTTGATTCATGTTTTAAAAACACGATCTAGAAACGGCAATGGAAAACAATGTATTTTTGCATTATTTATTTTGATAAGAATATTCCGAGAATGAAAACGCACTGAATTGCAAGAAGTTTTTTTTGCACTCAAATGTTTAAAAACTCAACGCTTACTCTAATGTATGAATAAATACGAGAGAACTCATGGCAACGAGTTAACTTTACTCAAATCCATACTCAAATTTTGACATACTGTTCCAGCTTATGAATTTGAGTAATCGCAACTCGATTCAAAGAGCATGTACAGACAAATCTGCAGACCTGGCATCTCTGATTGCCATGTTGCCAGATTTTTATGGCAAATCCCAAATATTTCTGGCAAATCACGTATTTTTCTAGCTTCGTCAGAGCATATTCGGTAGTGTTCTAGTTCTAGATACACAATTTATGTCAGTTACAATATTTAAATCTGGATTTTATAACAAGTTGGCAGTCCCGACAGAGTTTTTGCTCGTGTATCAGAGCAAATTCAGTAGCTGCAAGATTCATATGGGTGGTCTATAATAAAACTGAAACTAAAACAAACGTACACAAACGTACACACTTTTTTTAGTTGAGTGTCGGCAAATAAATGCCGAGATTCGCACAGCCGAGTAATCAGCAATCATCTCGGCAAAAATAATATAACTGAGCGTCTCGGCACCCTCAAATTTGACAAACGTCGAATATTGCCGAAATCGCCAGCATAAGATTTACTGTTTGCTCAGTAAAACGTTCGCTGAATATTCGACAATAAAATAAAACGAAAAAATGAAAAAAAAAACAAATTACCGAATCATCAGTTATTAAAAATCTAGGCAATTAATTTTGTTTGTAATTTCTAAACATTATAAACACACCATTCAGGATTAAAAATTCATTTTATTAACATTTAAAGGAGGCTTACAAATTTGTTGCCAGTAGTGCTTAAAGCCTCTACCTTAAAACATGTAGCATAATAAAAAGCGGCGTTTCCGGATGCGGCCACCTTGAGTCAAGCTGGAAATATGAAAATTAAAATAAATATACAAAAAATTTCAATATTTAATGATGCATATACGGCATTGTTAAAAAAATAAACTTAATTGGATATATTGAATTTGTCCATGCATTGGGTTATTTTTTCGCATATCACCCAAAGTTTTATCTCGAGGACACTTTGAGTCCCGTGTTGAGTGTTTTTCCCTTATAATGTGATCTGATAAAGTCGCTTTTTATAAAGCGAAACATGTCACTATCACTGGCATCTGCAGACAGGGTCTGTAAATCTGAAAAAAAATCTGCAGTCAGCAAGTATGTCTTGCTGGCAGCAATTTCTCTATAAAGTATGACACGAAAAACTGACTTGGCGAGCAAAAAAAAAAGGTTCGCGGAAATTTCAAAAGTCTGTAAATATAGAGGAAAGTCTGCGAGAATTTCAAAAGTCTGTAAAAGTCTGCGAGAATTTCAAATGTCTGCAAAAGTCTGCACAACGAAAAATGTCTGCAGCACTATACCCCAAATCTGCAGATTTACAGACAAATCTGCAGACCTGGCATCTCTGCTCCGATGCCAATATTTACGACAGGACCACGCAGCGTTGCCAGCAGAGATGCCAAGTAAAAAATACAAATATCTTCAGACAGGGTTGCAAAAGTCTGTATCAGTGCTGTCAACTGTTTTTTTCCAAAAATGTGTATTTGGCGGAAAAATCCAGCTGTACAATATATTTCTCGAAAAATCGAAACATCGATTTAGTGCGAAAACTGAATTTGCGACTAAAAAAAAAGGGTCGGGGACCTGGCTGATTTACCCCTATGGAATCCAACACAAAAACTAAAAATCGGTATTTACCTGTATGAAAATTGAAATATAGGTATTTTGAGAGCATATCTTCCTGTATCGAGTCCAAAAATCGGTATAAATACCGAGAAATCGATAAAGTTGGCAGCGCTGGTCTGTATGTTCGAAAGAATATCTGCAGTTAGCAAGTATGTCTTTATTTATGTATAAAGTATGATACGCTAAACTGACTTGCCGAGTAAGAAAATAGTCGCGGCGATTTCGACTTGAGTTACCAGCTATCTACTCATTTTTGCGTTAAGGGACGAAATTATCGAAACTGGAGTGATTTTTACTCAAAATAAGAAAAAATTATTTTGTTCAAAATTTGAGTAAATTCAAGTCAAAATTTGAGTTTCTTGCTCTCAAAATGAAGAAATTTTTCTTCGTTAAATTTCATATACAAAGTTACTCTTGTGATTCTAGTGATCAAAACCATTTCCTTTTGAACGATTTGGAGTCAAAATTGAATTATTTTGATATTTTTATGTTGCGCTTTTCACTAAGCGCAATTAAAACCACAAAACATCTATGATTGACGTTGATTTATGTTTTAAAAACACGATCTAGAAACGGCAATGGAAAACAATGTATTTTTGCATTATTTATTTTGATAAGAATATTCCGAGAATGAAAACGCACTGAATTGCAAGAAGTTTTTTTGCACTCGAATGTTTAAAAACTCAACGCTTACTCTAATGTATGAATAAATACGAGAGAACTCATGGCAACGAGTTTACTTTACTCAAATCCATACTCAAATTTTGACATACTGTTCCAGCTTTTGAATTTGAGTAATCGCAACTCGATTCAAAGAGCATGTACAGACAAATCTGCAGACCTGGCATCTCTGATTGCCATGTTGCCAGATTTGTATGGCAAATCCCAAATATTTCTGGCAAATCACGTATTTTTCTTGCTTCGTCAGGGCATATTCGGTAGTGTTCTAGTTCTAGATACACAATTTATGTCAGTTACAATATTTAAATCTGGATTTTATAACAAGTTGGCAGTCCCAACAGAGTTTTTGCTCGTGTATCAGAGCAAATTCAGTAGCTGCAAGATTCATATGGGTGGTCTATAATAAAACTGAAACTAAAACAAACGTACACACTTAATTTTTTTAGTTGAGTGTCGGCAAATAAATGCCGAGATTCGCACAGCCGAGTAATCAGCAATCATCTAGGCAAAAATAAATATAACTGAGCGTCTCGACACCCTCAAATTTGACAAACGTCGAATATTGCCGAAATCGCCAGCATAAGATTTACTGTTTGCTGAGTGAAACGTTCGCTGAATATTCGGCAATAAAATAAAACGAAAAAATGAAAAAAATAAATTACCGAATCATCAATTATTAAAAATCTAGGCAATTAATTTTGTTTGTAATTTCTAAACATTATAAACACACCATTCAGGATTAAAAATTCATTTTATTAACATTTAAAGGAGGCTTACAAATTTGTTGCCAGTAGTGCTTAACGCCTCTACCTTAAAACATGTAGCATAATAAAAAGCGGCGTTTCCGGATGCGGCCACCTTGAGTCGAGCTGGAAATATGAAAATTAAAATAAATATACAAAAAATTTCAATATTTAATTATGCATATACGGCATTGTTCAAAAAATAAACTTAATTGGATCTATTGAATTTGTCCATGCATTGGGTTATTTTTTCGCATATCACCCAAAGTTTTATCTCGAGGACACTTTGAGCCCCGTGTTGGGTGTTTTTCCCTTATAATGTGATCTGATAAAGTCGCTTTTTATAAAGCGAAACATGTCACTATATTTATTCAATATTTTTACTTGGAAGTGGTTCCACGTTTCTTCGAACATTATCCATTTTTTCCCTCGAGAATTTCATCAGAAAATAATCGCGCAATGCGAAGCGAAAATGTAACGCGGCAATAAATGACAGCTGTCGTGCTGAATAATAATAATAAAGTCTCCGATTCTGAGATGCCAGGTAAAAATTTCAAATATCTGCAGACAGGGTCTGTAAATCTGAAAAAAAATCTGCAGTCAGCAAGTATGTCTTGCTGGCAGCAATTTCTCTATAAAGTATGACACGAAAAAATGACTTGGCGAGCAAAAAAAAAGGGTCGCGGAAATTTCAAAAGTCTGTAAATATAGAGGAAAGTCTGCGAGAATTTCAAAAGTCTGCACAACGAAAAATGTCTACTGCACTATACCCCAAATTTTCAGATTTACAGACAAATCTGCAGACCTGGCATCTTTGCTCCGATGCCAATATTCACGACAGGACCACGCAGCGTTGCCAGCAGAGATGCCAAGTAAAAAATACAAATATCTTCAGACAGGGTTGCTAAAGTCTGTATCAGTGCTGTCAACTGTTTTTTTTTTCCAAAATGTGTATTTGGCGGAAAAATCCATCTGTACAATATATTTCTCGAAAAATCCAAACATCGATTTAGTGCGAAAACTGAATTTGCGACTAAAAAAAAGGGTCGGGAACATGGCTGATTTACCCCTATGGAATCCAACACAAAAACTGAAAATCGGTATTTACCTGTATGAAAATTGAAATATCGGTATTTTGAGAGCATATCTTCCTGTATCGAGTCCAAAAATCGGTATAAATACCGAGAAATCGATAAAGTTGGCAGCGCTGGTCTGTATGTTCGAAAGAATATTTGCAGTTAGCAAGTATGTCTTTATTTATGTATAAAGTATGATACGCTAAACTGACTTGCCGAGTAAGAAAATAGTCGCTGCGATTTCGACTTGAGTTACCAGCTATCTACTCATTTTTGCGTTAAGGGACGAAATTATCGAAACTGGAGTGATTTTTACTCAAAATAAGAAAAAATTATTTTGTTCAAAATTTGAGTAAGTTCAAGTCAAAATATGAGTTTCTTGCTCTCAAAATGAAGAAATTTTTCTTCGTTAAATTTCATATACAAAGTTATTCTTTCTTTTGAATGCGCAAAATAGTGATCAAAACCATTTCCTTTTGAACGATTTGGAGTCAAAATTGAATTATTTTGATATTTTTAAGTTGCGCTTTTCACTAAGCGCAATTAAAACCACAAAACATCTATGATTGACGTTGATTTATGTTTTAAAAACGCGATCTAGAAACGGCAATGGAAAACAATGTATTTTGCATTATTTATTTTGATAAGAATATTCCGAGAATGAAAAAGAAATTTTTTTTGCACTCGAAAGTTTAAAAACTCAACGCTTACTCTAATGTATGAATAAATACGAGAGAACTCATGGCAACGATTTTACTTTACTCAAATCCATACTCAAATTTTGACATACTGTTCCAGCTTATGAATTTGAGTAATCGCAACTCGATTCAAAGAGCATGTACAGACAAATCTGCAGACCTGGCATCTCTGATTGCCATGTTGCCAGATTTGTATGGCAAATCTCAAATATTTCTGGCAAATCACGTATTTTTCTAGCTTCGTAAGGGCATATTCGGTAATGGTCTAGTTCTAGATACACAATTTATGTCAGTTACAATATTTAAATCTGGATTTTATAACAAGTTGGCAGTCCCAACAGAGTTTTTGCTCGTGTATCAGAGCAAATTCAGTAGCTGCAAGATTCATATGGGTGGTCTATAATAAAACTGAAACTAAAACAAACGTACACACTTAATTTTTTGAGCTCTGATCTGATCTCTGATTGCCATGTTGCCAGATTTGTATGGCAAATCTCAAATATTTCTGGCAAATGACGTATTTTTCTAGCTTCGTAAGGGCATATTCGGTAGTGGTCTAGTTCTAGATACACAATTTATGTCAGTTACAATATTTAAATCTGGATTTTATAACAAGTTGGCAGTCCCAACAGAGTTTTTGCTCGTGTATCAGAGCAAATTCAGTAGCTGCAAGATTCATATGGGTGGTCTACAATAAAACAATAATACAATAATAATAATAATAATAATAATAATAATAATAATAATAATAATAATAATAATAATAATTAAGTCTCCGATGCTGAGATGCCAGGTAATAATTTCAAATATCTGCAGACAGGGTCTGAAATCTGAAATAAAAATCTGCAGTCAGCAAGTATGTCTTGCTGGCAGCAATTTCTCTATAAAGTATGGTTCGCGGAAATTTCAAAAGTCTATAAATATAGAGGAAAGTCTGCGAGAATTTCAAAAGTCTGTAAAAGTCTGCGAGAATTTCAAAAGTCTGCAAAAGTCTGCACAACGAAAAATGTCTGCAGCACTATACCCCAAATCTGCAGATTTACAGACAAATCTGCAGACCTGGCATCTCTGCTCCGATGCCAATATTTACTACAGGACCACGCAGCGTTGCCAGCAGAGATGCCAAGTAAAAAATACAAATATCTTCAGACAGGGTTGCAAAAGTCTGTATCAGTGCTGTCAACTGTTTTTTTTCCTAAATTTGTGTTTGGCGAAAAAATCCAGCTGTACAATATATTTCTCGAAAAATCCAAACATCGATTTAGTGCGAAAACTAAATTTGCGACTTAAAAAAGGGTCGGGGACCTGGCTGATTTACCCCTATGGAATCCAACACAAAAACTGAAAATCGGTATTTACCTGTATGAAAATTGAAATATCGGTATTTTGAGAGCATATCTTCCTGTATCGAGTCCAAAAATCGGTATAAATACCGAGAAATCGATAAAGTTCGCAGCGCTGGTCTGTATGTTCGGAAGAATATCTGCAGTTAGCAAGTATGTCTTTATTTATATAAAGTATATAAAGTATGATACGCTAAACTGACTTGCCGAGTAAGAAAATAGTCGCGGCGATTTCGACTTGAGTTACCAGCTATCTACTCATTTTTGCGTTAAGGGACGAAATTATCGAACTGGAGTGATTTTTACTCAAAATAAGAAAAAATTATTTTGTTCAAAATTTGAGTAAGTTCAAGTCAAAATTTGAGTTTCTTGCTCTCAAAATGAAGAAATTTTTCTTCGTTAAATTTCATATACAAAGTTATTCTTTCTTTTGAATGCGCAAAATAGTGATCAAAACCATTTCCTTTTGAACGATTTGGAGTCAAAATTGAATTATTTTGATATTTTTATGTTGCGCTTTTCACTAAGCGCAATTAAAACCACAAAACATCTATGATTGACGTTGATTCATGTTTTAAAAACACGATCTAGAAACGGCAATGGAAAACAATGTATTTTTGCATTGTTTATTTTGATAAGAATATTCCGAGAATGAAAACGCACTGAATTGCAAAAAGTTTTTTTGCACTCGAATGTTTAAAAACTCAACGCTTACTCTAATGTATGAATAAATACGAGAGAACTCATGGCAACGAGTTTACTTTACTCAAATCCATACTCAAATTTTGACATACTGTTCCAGCTTATGAATTTGAGTAATCGCAACTCGATTCAAAGAGCATGTACAGACAAATCTGCAGACCTGGCATCTCTGATTGCCATGTTGCCAGATTTGTATGGCAAATCCCAAATATTTCTGGCAAATCACGTATTTTTCTTGCTTCGTCAGGGCATATTCGGTAGTGTTCTAGTTCTAGATACACAATGTATGTCAGTTACAATATTTAAATCTGGATTTTATAACAAGTTGGCAGTCCCAACAGAGTTTTTGCTTGTGTATCAGAGCAAATTCAGTAGCTGCAAGATTCATATGGGTGGTCTATAATAAAACTGAAACTAAAACAAACGTACACACTTAATTTTTTTAGTTGAGTGTCGGCAAATAAATGCCGAGATTCGCACAGCCGAGTAATCAGCAATCATCTAGGCAAAAACAATATAACTGAGCGTCTCGGCACCCTCAAATTTGACAAACGTCGAATATTGCCGAAATCGCCAGCATAAGATTTACTGTTTGCTGAGTGAAACGTTCGCTGAATATTCGGCAATAAAATAAAACGAAAAAATGAAAAAAATAAATTACCGAATCATCAGTTATTAAAAATCTAGGCAATTAATTTTGTTTGTAATTTCTAAACATTATAAACACACCATTCAGGATTAAAAATTCATTTTATTAACATTTAAAGGAGGCTTACAAATTTCTTGCCAGTAGTGCTTAACGCCTCTACCTTAAAACATGTAGCATAATAAAAAGCGGCGTTTCCGGATGCGGCCACCTTGAGTCGAGCTGGAAATATGAAAATTAAAATAAATATACAAAAAATTTCAATATTTAATTTTGCATATACGGCATTGTTCAAAAAATAAACTTAATTGGATCTATTGAATTTGTCCATGCATTGGGTTATTTTTTCGCATATCACCCAAAGTTTTATCTCGAGGACACTTTGAGCCCCGTGTTGGGTGTTTTTCCCTTATAATGTGATCTGATAAAGTCGCTTTTTATAAAGCGAAACATGTCACTATATTTATTCAATATTTTTACTTGGAAGTGGTTCCACGTTTCTTCGAACATTATCCATTTTTTCCCTCGAGAATTTCATCAGAAAATAATCGCGCAATGCGAAGCGAAAATGTAACGCGGCAATAAATGACAGCTGTCGTGCTGAATCTCGGCAACAGCTAGCGCATATTCCGAAATCTCGGCAAACGTCTCTGCTGATGTCGGCATATCTGTTGTTTACTGATAAATTCAGCAAGCAATTATATAGCGGTAATAATAATAATAATAATATTAATAATAATAATAATAATGATAATAATAATAATAATAATAATAATAATAATAATAATAATAATAATAATAATAATAATATTAATAATAATAATAATAATAATAAAGTCTCCGATGCTGAGATGCCAGGTAAAAATTTCAAATATCTGCAGACAGGGTCTGTAAATCTGAAAAGAAATCTGCAGTCAGCAAGTATGTCTTGCTGGCAGCAATTTCTCTATAAAGTATGACACGAAAAACTTACTTGGCGAGCAAAAAAAAAGGGTCGCGGAAATTTCAAAAGTCTGTAAATATAGAGGAAAGTCTGCGAGAATTTCAAAAGTCTGCACAACGAAAAATGTCTACAGCACTATACCCCAAATCTCCAGATTTACAGACAAATCTGCAGACCTGGCATCTCTGCTCCGATGCCAATATTTACGACAGGACCACGCAGCGTTGCCAGCAGAGATGCCAAGTAAAAAATACAAATATCTTCAGACAGGGTTGCAAAAGTCTGTATCAGTGCTGTCAACTGTTTTTTTTTTCAAAAATGTGTGTTTGGCGAAAAAATCCAGCTGTACAATATATTTCTCGAAAAATCCAAACATCGATTTAGTGCGAAAACTAAATTTGCGACTAAAAAAAGGGTCGGGGACCTGGCTGATTTACCCCTATGGAATCCAACACAAAAACTGAAAATCGGTATTTACCTGTATGAAAATTGAAATATCGGTATTTTGAGAGCATATCTTCCTGTATCAAGTCCAAAAATCGGTATAAATACCGAGAAATCGATAAAGTTGGCAGCGCTGGTCTGTATGTCTGTATGTATGTATGAATATTTGCAGTTAGCAAGTATGTCTTTATTTATGTATAAAGTATGATACGCTAAACTGACTTGCCGAGTAAGAAAATAGTCGCGGCGATTTCGACTTGAGTTACCAGCTATCTACTCATTTTTGCGTTAAGGGACGAAATTATCGAAACTGGAGTGATTTTTACTCAAAATAAGAAAAAAATATTTTGTTCAAAATTTGAGTAAGTTCAAGTCAAAATATGAGTTTGTTGCTCTCAAAATGAAGAAATTTTTCTTCGTTAAATTTCATATACAAAGTTATTCTTTCTTTTGAATGCGCAAAATAGTGATCAAAACCATTTCCTTTTGAACGATTTGGTGTCAAAATTGAATTATTTTGATATTTTGAAGTTGCGCTTTTCACTAAGCGCAATTAAAACCACAAAACATCTATGATTGATGTTGATTCATGTTTTAAAAACACGATCTAGAAACGGCAATGGAAAACAATGTATTTTTGCATTATTTATTTTGATAAGAATATTCCGAGAATGAAAAAGAAATTTTTTTTGCACTCGAATGTTTGAAAACTCAACGCCTACTCTAATGTATGAATAAATACGAGAGAACTCATGGCAACGATTTTACTTTACTCAAATCCATACTCAAATTTTGACATACTGTTCCAGCTTATGAATTTGAGTAATCGCAACTCGATTCAAAGAGCATGTACAGACAAATCTGCAGACCTGGCATCTCTGATTGCCATGTTGCCAGATTTGTATGGCAAATCTCAAATATTTCTGGCAAATCACGTATTTTTCTAGCTTCGTAAGGGCATATTCGGTAGTGGTCTAGTTCTAGATACACAATTTATGTCAGTTACAATATTTAAATCTGGATTTTATAACAAGTTGGCAGTCCCAACAGAGTTTTTGCTCGTGTATCAGAGCAAATTCAGTAGCTGCAAGATTCATATGGGTGGTCTACAATAAAACAATATTACAATAATAATAATAATAATAATAATAATAATAATAATAATATTAATAATAATAATAATAATAATAATAATTAAGTCTCCGATGCTGAGATGCCAGGTAATAATTTCAAATATCTGCAGACAGGGTCTGTAAATCTGAAAAAAATATCTGCAGTCAGCAAGTATGTCTTGCTGGCAGCAATTTCTCTATAAAGTATGGTTCGCGGAAATTTCAAATGTCTATAAATATAGAGGAAAGTCTGCGAGAATTTCAAAAGTCTGTAAAAGTCTGCGAGAATTTCAAAAGTCTGCAAAAGTCTGCACAACGAAAAATGTCTGCAGCACTATACCCCAAATCTGCAGATTTACAGACAAATCTGCAGACCTGGCATCTCTGCTCCGATGCCAATATTTACTACAGGACCACGCAGCGTTGCCAGCAGAGATGCCAAGTAAAAAATACAAATATCTTCAGACAGGGTTGCAAAAGTCTGTATCAGTGCTGTCAACTGTTTTTTTTTCCAAAATTTGTGTTTGGCGAAAAAATCCAGCTGTACAATATATTTCTCGAAAAATCCAAACATCGATTTAGTGCGAAAACTAAATTTGCGACTTAAAAAGTACGGGTGTGTAATGTCAAAGATATAACTGGATGTCGTGAATACGAATAAAACTGACACGGTTTCTTTACACTTTCGAATTCGAATTGATAGTTGATCGATTGTGTGAATTGCGAAACTTTCCCTCTTTTTACTACTAAAATTTTCAACGAGTTTTGACGTCGATTATCTCATTTCGGATTTGCATATTTCTTTGAAAGAAACTATCAAGATGCTGTACAGGATTCATTTCTGACTTTTAGAAGGACCAAATTGTGGAGTTCTCTACGATATTTAGCACAGTTCGGAACATTTATCTCGAACGATTTTCGCACAACGAAAAGTGCACGAACCAAATCAAATTATTTTGGATTTTCACTAAATTTCTACACTGATGATTTCTACCTTCGAATTTCAAAGAAGTAATCTTAATAGTTCTTTAGATAACATTTGTTGTCCACTTTTCGTTTCTTGTTTTCTTTCTCTCCAATGCAAAGCACCAGCAGCTGATGCAATCGTTCTTGCTTGAATTGAAACTAGTTTTGCGTACAAACTGACACATCTGCACGCAGTGCCAAATGATGCGAAACTGGTTTAATGCGTCTTCTAGCCTTGACGACCGGAAGGCAAATGAGAACTACGACCTGAGCGTTTGAGGTTTTTAACCACACAGAAGGTGCACTCTTCGTCACTGCTGGTTGATTAAATCATTCCCACGACGTCTGCTTCCATCCAACGCACAAGAAGAAATGATTGATTTTCGATCACAATTCCGCTTTTATACGCATTCAGATGTAGATATGTGCCTGACTACCTCGAAATCGTCGTCATTGTGCGAAAAGCCCAAGCAAAAGTAGAGTTTTCCGCGTTGGTTTTGAAATTTTCAGAAAATTTAATTTGTTTGTGGTTATCTCACACTGTTCAAAATATTATCCCAAATTCCTGATCATATTTTTGATGAAATAGAGAAAGAATTATGTTGCTGCCATTAAAACAAGTCGAGATATTCACGATTAAGTTCTGTCCATTCTTCCATATGGCTAATTTTGAAAAGGCGCCCCATAGTAAAGTAAGTCGTATTCACGACAAACATAACCTATTTGAAGAATTCTGGAATTAGGAACTGGACCTGAGTTCAAGAACAAAATTCAGAACTTAGAACAGACTCAGAATTCAGTTGGATTTTAGATCTAGAACTACAATTTCGAAAATGAAATCAATTCCGGAATCTTTTTCCAGAATCCAGTTCAGCACACAGGCTCTGAATTCTAAACCCATATTCCGGAACTAAGCTCTGAAACTTGAAGACGATTTTTCGTCACGACCATCAAATGGGTTGTATAGAGTAAAGCAAAGTTTCGCATAATTCTTTGAGAGTATTATAATGGTTCTAAAAAGAACCGAATAGAAGAATTCTAGAATAAGGAACCGGACCTGAGTTCAAGAACTAAATTTAGAACCCAGAACAGACTCAGAGAAAGTTGCAATTCTAAAACTAAAACTCTTATTATTGACTACCGCTGCTCCCGACGATTGAAGTCCAAATGAAAGCACAACCTAAGCGTTTGAGGTTTGGCACCACGCAAAAGGTCTGCTTTCATCGACGACTGCTCCACCTGACGATTGAAGTTCAAATGAAAGCACGACCTAAGCGTTGGATGTTTTATACCACGCAAAAGGTCTACTTTCAACGAAGACTGCTCCACCTGACGATTGAAGTCCAAATGAGAGCACGACCTAAGCGTTTGAAGTTTGGCACCACGCAAAAGGTCTACTTTCAACGACGACTGCTCCACCTGAAATTGAAGTCCAAATGAGAGCACGACCTGAGCGTTTGAGGCTTTATACCACGCAAAAGGTTTGCTTTCATCGACGACTGCTCCACCTGACGACTGAAGTCTAAATGAGAGTTGCGACCTGAGCATTTGAGGTTTTTAACCACGCAGAAGGTGCACTCTCCGAAGCTGCTGGTCCCACGACGTATGCTTGCATCCAACGCACAAGAAGAAATGATCGAATTTCGACGGTTCCCCTTTTATACGCAGTCAGTTGAAGATATGTGCCTGACTACCTCAAAATCGTCGTCCTTGCGCGAAAAAGCCAAGCAAAAGTAAAGAGTTTTCCGCGCTGTTTTCAAAGTTTGAGAAAACCTAATATTTGAGTTGTATGTGGTTATCTCACACTGTTAAAAATATTATCCTAAATTCCTGATCATATTTTTGATGAAATGGTGAAAGAATTATGTTGCTGCCTTTAATACAAGTCGAGATATTCACGATTAAGTTCTGCCCATTCTTCCATATGGCTAATTTTGAAAAGGCACCCCATAGTAAAGTAAGTCGTATTCACGACAAAAAGGGTCGGGGACCTGGCTGATTTACCCCTATGGAATCCAACACAAAAACTGAAAATCGGTATTTACCTGTATGAAAATTGAAATATCGGTATTTTGAGAGCATATCTTCCTGTATCGAGTCCAAAAATCGGTATAAATACCGAGAAATCGATAAAGTTGGCAGCGCTGGTCTGTATGTTCGAAAGAATATCTGCAGTTAGCAAGTGTGTCTCTATTTATATAAAGTATATAAAGTATGATACGCTAAACTGACTTGCCGAGTAAGAAAATAGTCGCGGCGATTTCGACTTGAGTTACCAGCTATCTACTCATTTTTGCGTTAAGGGACGAAATTATCAAAACTGGAGTGATTTACTCAAAATAAGAAAAAAATATTTTGTTCAAAATTTGAGTAAGTTCAAGTCAAAATTTGAGTTTCTTGCTCTCAAAATGAAGAAATTTTTCTTCGTTAAATTTCATATACAAAGTTATTCTTTCTTTTGAATGCGCAAAATAGTGATCAAAACCATTTCCTTTTGAACGATTTGGAGTCAAAATTGAATTATTTTGATATTTTTATGTTGCGCTTTTTACTAAGCGCAATTAAAACCACAAAACATCTATGATTGACGTTGATTCATGTTTTAAAAACACGATCTAGAAACGGCAATGGAAAACAATGTATTTTTGCATTATTTATTTTGATAAGAATATTCCGAGAATGAAAACGCACTGAATTGCAAGAACTTTTTTTTGCACTCGAATGTTTAAAAACTCAACGCTTACTCTAATGTATGAATAAATACGAGATAACTCATGGCAACGAGTTTACTTTACTCAAATTTTGACATACTGTTCCAGCTTATGAATTTGAGTAATCGCAACTCGATTCAAAGAGCATGTACAGACAAATCTGCAGACCTGGCATCTCTGATTGCCATGTTGCCAAATTTGTATGGCAAATCCCAAATATTTCTGGCAAATCACGTATTTTTCTAGCTTCGTCAGGGCATATTCGGTAGTGTTCTAGTTCTAGATACACAATTTATGTCAGCTACAATATTTAAATCTGGATTTTATAACAAGTTGGCAGTCCCAACAGAGTTTTTGCTCGTGTATCAGAGCAAATTAAGTAGCTGCAAGATTCATATGGGTGGTCTATAATAAAACTGAAACTAAAACAAACGTACACACTTAATTTTTTGAGCTGAGTCTCGGCAAATAAATGCCGAGATTCGCACAGCCGAGTAATCAGCAATCATCTAGGCAAAAATAATATAACTGAGCGTCTCGGCACCCTCAAATTTGACAAACGTCGAATATTGCCGAAATCGCCAGCATAAGATTTACTGTTTGCTCAGTGAAACGTTCGCTGAATATTCGGCAATAAAATAAAACGAAAAAATGAAAAAAAAACAAATTACCGAATCATCAGTTATTAAAAATCTAGGCATTTAATTTTGTTTGTAATTTCTAAACATTATAAACACACCATTCAGGATCAAAAATTCATTTTATTAACATTTAAAGGAGGCTTACAAATTTGTTCCCAGTAGTGCTTAAAGCCTCTACCTTAAAACATGTAGCATAATAAAAAGCGGCGTTTCCAAATGCGACCACCTTGAGTCGAGCTGGAAATATGAAAATTAAAATAAATATACAAAAAATTTCAATATTTAATGATGCATATACGGCATTGTTCAAAAAATAAACTTAATTGGATCTATTGAATTTGTCCATGCATTGGGTTATTTTTTCGCATATCACCCAAAGTTTTATCTCGAGGACACTTTGAGCCCCGTGTTGGGTGTTTTTCCCTTATAATGTGATCTGATAAAGTCGCTTTTTATAAAGCGAAACATGTCACTATATTTATTCATTATTTTTACTAGGAAGTGGTTCCACGTTTCTTCGAACATTATCCATTTTTTCACTCGAGAATTTCATCAGAAAA
Source organism: Malaya genurostris (assembly GCF_030247185.1). Classification (NCBI taxonomy): domain Eukaryota; kingdom Metazoa; phylum Arthropoda; class Insecta; order Diptera; family Culicidae; genus Malaya; species Malaya genurostris. The sequence goes on from NC_080570.1 coordinate 86,821,993, forward strand.
TAATCGCGCAATGCGAAGCGAAAATGTAACGCGGCAATCAATGACAGCTGTCGTGCTGAATCTCGGCAACAGCTAGCGCATATTCCGAAATCTCGGCAAACGTCTCTGCTGATGTCGGCATATCTGTTGTTTACTGATAAATTCAGCAAGAAATTATATAGCGGTAATAATAATAATAATAATAATAATAATAATAATAATAATATTAATAATAATAATAATAATAATAATAATAATAATAATAATAATAATAATAATAATAATAATAATAATAATAATAATAATAATAATAATAATAATAATAATAATAATAATAATAATAATAATAATAATTATGTCTCCGATGTTGAGATGCCAGGTAAAAATTTCAAATATCTGCAGGCAGGGTCTGTAAATCTGAAAAAAAATCTGCAGTCAGCAAGTATGTCTTGCTGGCAGCAATTTCTCATAAAGTATGACACGAAAAACTGACTTGGCAAGCAAAAAAAAGGGTCGCGGAAATTTCAAAAGTCTGTAAATATAGAGGAAAGTCTCAAATTTTGACATACTGTTCCAGCTTATGAATTTGAGTAATCGCAACTCGATTCAAAGAGCATGTACAGACAAATCTGCAGACCTGGCATCTCTGATTACCATGTTGCCTGATTTGTATGGCAAATCTCAAATATTTCTGGCAAATCACGTATTTTTCTAGCCTCGTAAGGGCATATTCGGTAGTGGTCTAGTTCTAGATACACAATTTATGTCAGCTACAATATTTAAATCTGGATTTTATAACAAGAAAACTGGCAGTCCCAACAGAGTTTTTGCTCGTGTATCAGAGCAAATTCAGTAGCTGCAAGATTCATATGGGTGGTCTACAATAAAACAATAATACAATAATAATAATAATAATAATAATAATAATAATAATAATAATAATAATAATAATAATAATAATAATAATAATAATAATAATAATAATAATAATAATAATAATAATAATAATAATAATAATAATAATAATAATAATAATAATAATAATAATAATAATAATAATAATAATAATAATAATAATAATAATAATAATAATAATAATAATAATAATAATAATAATAATAATAATAATAATAATAATAATAATAATAATAATTAAGTCTCCGATGCTGAGAAGACAGGGTCTGTAAATCTGAAAAAAAAATCTGCAGTCAGCAAGTATGTCTTGCTGGCAGCAATTTCTCTATAAAGTATGGTTCGCGGAAATTTCAAAAGTCTATAAATATAGAGGAAAGTCTGCGAGAATTTCAAAAGTCTGTAAAAGTCTGCGAGAATTTCAAAAGTCTGCAAAAGTCTGCACAACGAAAAATGTCTGCAGCACTATACCCCAAATCTGCAGATTTACAGACAAATCTGCAGACCTGGCATCTCTGCTCCGATGCCAATATTTACGACAGGACCACGCAGCGTTGCCAGCAGAGATGCCAAGTAAAAAATACAAATATCTTCAGACAGGGTTGCAAAAGTCTGTATCAGCGCTGTCAACTGTTTTTTTTTTCCAAAATTTGTGTTTGGCGAAAAAATCCAGCTGTACAATATATTTCTCGAAAAATCCAAACATCGATTTAGTGCGAAAACTAAATTTGCGAATAAAAAAAGGGTCGGGGACCTGGCTGATTTACCCCTATGGAATCCAACACAAAAACTGAAAATCGGTATTTACCTGTATGAAAATTGAAATATCGGTATTTTGAGAGCATATCTTCCTGTATCGAGTCCAAAAATCGGTATAAATACCGAGAAATCGATAAAGTTCGCAGCGCTGGTCTGTATGTTCGGAAGAATATCTGCAGTTAGCAAGTATGTCTTTATTTATATAAAGTATATAAAGTATGATACGCTAAACTGACTTGCCGAGTAAGAAAATAGTCGCGGCGATTTCGACTTGAGTTACCAGCTATCTACTCATTTTTGCCTTAAAGGACGAAATTATCAAAACTGGAGTGATTTACTCAAAATAAGAAAAAAATATTTTGGTCAAAATTTGAGTTTGTTGCTCTCAAAATGAAGAAATTTTTCTTCGTTAAATTTCATATACAAAGTTATTCTTTTTTTTGAATGCGCAAAATAGTGATCAAAACCATTTCCTTTTGAACGATTTGGAGTCAAAATTGAATTATTTTGATATTTTTATGTTGCGCTTTTTACTAAGCGCAATTAAAACCACAAAACATCTATGATTGACGTTGATTCATGTTTTAAAAACACGATCTAGAAACGGCAATGGAAAACAATGTATTTTTGCATTATTTATTTTGATAAGAATATTCCGAGAATGAAAACGCACTGAATTGCAAGAAGTTTTTTTTGCACTCGAATGTTTAAAAACTTAACGCTTACTCTAATGTATGAATAAATACGAGATAACTCATGGCAACGAGTTTACTTTACTCAAATCCATACTCAAATTTTGACATACTGTTCCAGCTTATGAATTTGAGTAATCGCAACTCGATTCAAATGTACAGACAAATCTGCAGACCTGGCATCTCTGATTGCCATGTTGCCAGATTTGTATGGCAAATCCCAAATATTTCTGGCAAATCACGTATTTTTCTAGCTTCGTCAGGGCATATTCGGTAGTGTTCTAGTTCTAGATACACAATTTATGTCAGTTACAATATTTAAATCTGGATTTTATAACAAGTTGGCAGTCCCAACAGAGTTTTTGCTCGTGTATCAGAGCAAATTAAGTAGCTGCAAGATTCATATGGGTGGTCTATAATAAAACTGAAACAAAAACAAACGTACACACTTAATTTTTTGAGCTGAGTCTCGGCAAATAAATGCCGAGATTCGCACAGCCGAGTAATCAGCAATCATCTAGGCAAAAATAATATAACTGAGCGTCTCGGCACCCTCAAATTTGACAAACGTCGAATATTGCCGAAATCGCCAGCATAAGATTTACTGTTTGCTCAGTGAAACGTTCGCTGAATATTCGGCAATAAAATATAACGAAAAAATGAAAAAAAAAAAAAAACAAATTACCGAATCATCAGTTATTAAAAATCTAGGCATTTAATTTTGTTTGTAATTTCTAAACATTATAAACACACCATTCAGGATCAAAAATTCATTTTATTAACATTTAAAGGAGGCTTACAAATTTGTTCCCAGTAGTGCTTAAAGCCTCTACCTTAAAACATGTAGCATAATAAAAAGCGGCGTTTCCAAATGCGACCACCTTGAGTCGAGCTGGAAATATGAAAATTAAAATAAATATACAAAAAATTTCAATATTTAATGATGCATATACGGCATTGTTCAAAAAATAAACTTAATTGGATCTATTGAATTTGTCCATGCATTGGGTTATTTTTTCGCATATCACCCAAAGTTTTATCTCGAGGACACTTTGAGCCCCGTGTTGGGTGTTTTTCCCTTATAATGTGATCTGATAAAGTCGCTTTTTATAAAGCGAAACATGTCACTATATTTATTCAATATTTTTACTAGGAAGTGGTTCCACGTTTCTTCGAACATTATCCATTTTTTCACTCGAGAATTTCATCAGAAAATAATCGCGCAATGCGAAGCGAAAATGTAACGCGGCAATCAATGACAGCTGTCGTGCTGAATCTCGGCAACAGCTAGCGCATATTCCGAAATCTCGGCAAACGTCTCTGCTGATGTCGGCATATCTGTTGTTTACTGATAAATTCAGCAAGAAATTATATAGCGGTAATAATAATAATAATAATAATAATAATAATAATAATAATATTAATAATAATAATAATAATAATAATAATAATAATAATAATAATAATAATAATAATAATAATAATAATAATAATAATAATAATAATAATAATAATAATAATAATAATAATAATAATAATAATAATAATAATAATAATAATAATAATAATAATAATAATAATAATAATAATAATAATAATAATAATAATAATAATAATAATTATGTCTCCGATGTTGAGATGCCAGGTAAAAATTTCAAATATCTGCAGGCAGGGTCTGTAAATCTGAAAAAAAATCTGCAGTCAGCAAGTATGTCTTGCTGGCAGCAATTTCTCATAAAGTATGACACGAAAAACTGACTTGGCAAGCAAAAAAAAAGGGTCGCGGAAATTTCAAAAGTCTGTAAATATAGAGGAAAGTCTCAAATTTTGACATACTGTTCCAGCTTATGAATTTGAGTAATCGCAACTCGATTCAAAGAGCATGTACAGACAAATCTGCAGACCTGGCATCTCTGATTACCATGTTGCCTGATTTGTATGGCAAATCTCAAATATTTCTGGCAAATCACGTATTTTTCTAGCTTCGTAAGGGCATATTCGGTAGTGGTCTAGTTCTAGATACACAATTTATGTCAGCTACAATATTTAAATCTGGATTTTATAACAAGAAAACTGGCAGTCCCAACAGAGTTTTTGCTCGTGTATCAGAGCAAATTCAGTAGCTGCAAGATTCATATGGGTGGTCTACAATAAAACAATAATACAATAATAATAATAATAATAATAATAATAATAATAATAATAATAATAATAATAATAATAATAATAATAATAATAATAATAATAATAATAATAATAATAATAATAATAATAATAATAATAATAATAATAATAATAATAATAAAAATAATAATAATAATAATAATAATAATAATAATAATAATAATAATAATAATTAAGTCTCCGATGCTGAGAAGACAGGGTCTGTAAATCTGAAAAAAAAAATCTGCAGTCAGCAAGTATGTCTTGCTGGCAGCAATTTCTCTATAAAGTATGGTTCGCGGAAATTTCAAAAGTCTATAAATATAGAGGAAAGTCTGCGAGAATTTCAAAAGTCTGTAAAAGTCTGCGAGAATTTCAAAAGTCTGCAAAAGTCTGCACAACGAAAAATGTCTGCAGCACTATACCCCAAATCTGCAGATTTACAGACAAATCTGCAGACCTGGCATCTCTGCTCCGATGCCAATATTTACGACAGGACCACGCAGCGTTGCCAGCAGAGATGCCAAGTAAAAAATACAAATATCTTCAGACAGGGTTGCAAAAGTCTGTATCAGCGCTGTCAACTGTTTTTTTTTTTCCAAAATTTGTGTTTGGCGAAAAAATCCAGCTGTACAATATATTTCTCGAAAAATCCAAACATCGATTTAGTGCGAAAACTAAATTTGCGAATAAAAAAAGGGTCGGGGACCTGGCTGATTTACCCCTATGGAATCCAACACAAAAACTGAAAATCGGTATTTACCTGTATGAAAATTGAAATATCGGTATTTTGAGAGCATATCTTCCTGTATCGAGTCCAAAAATCGGTATAAATACCGAGAAATCGATAAAGTTCGCAGCGCTGGTCTGTATGTTCGGAAGAATATCTGCAGTTAGCAAGTATGTCTTTATTTATATAAAGTATATAAAGTATGATACGCTAAACTGACTTGCCGAGTAAGAAAATAGTCGCGGCGATTTCGACTTGAGTTACCAGCTATCTACTCATTTTTGCCTTAAAGGACGAAATTATCAAAACTGGAGTGATTTACTCAAAATAAGAAAAAAATATTTTGGTCAAAATTTGAGTTTGTTGCTCTCAAAATGAAGAAATTTTTCTTCGTTAAATTTCATATACAAAGTTATTCTTTTTTTTGAATGCGCAAAATAGTGATCAAAACCATTTCCTTTTGAACGATTTGGAGTCAAAATTGAATTATTTTGATATTTTTATGTTGCGCTTTTTACTAAGCGCAATTAAAACCACAAAACATCTATGATTGACGTTGATTCATGTTTTAAAAACACGATCTAGAAACGGCAATGGAAAACAATGTATTTTTGCATTATTTATTTTGATAAGAATATTCCGAGAATGAAAACGCACTGAATTGCAAGAAGTTTTTTTTGCACTCGAATGTTTAAAAACTTAACGCTTACTCTAATGTATGAATAAATACGAGATAACTCATGGCAACGAGTTTACTTTACTCAAATCCATACTCAAATTTTGACATACTGTTCCAGCTTATGAATTTGAGTAATCGCAACTCGATTCAAATGTACAGACAAATCTGCAGACCTGGCATCTCTGATTGCCATGTTGCCAGATTTGTATGGCAAATCCCAAATATTTCTGGCAAATCACGTATTTTTCTGGCTTCGTCAGGGCATATTCGGTAGTGTTCTAGTTCTAGATACACAATTTATGTCAGTTACAATATTTAAATCTGGATTTTATAACAAGTTGGCAGTCCCAACAGAGTTCTTGCTCGTGTATCAGAGCAAATTAAGTAGCTGCAAGATTCATATGGGTGGTCTATAATAAAACTGAAACTAAAACAAACGTACACACTTAATTTTTTGAGCTGAATCTCGGCAAATAAATGCCGAGATTCGCACAGCCGAGTAATCAGCAATCATCTAGGCAAAAATAATATAACTGAGCGTCTCGGCACCCTCAAATTTGACAAACGTCGAATATTGCCGAAATCGCCAGCATAAGATTTACTGTTTGCTCAGTGAAACGTTCGCTGAATATTCGGCAATAAAATAAAACGAAAAAATGAAAAAAAAAAAAACAAATTACCGAATCATCAGTTATTAAAAATCTAGGCATTTAATTTTGTTTGTAATTTCTAAACATTATAAACACACCATTCAGGATCAAAAATTCATTTTATTAACATTTAAAGGAGGCTTACAAATTTGTTCCCAGTAGTGCTTAAAGCCTCTACCTTAAAACATGTAGCATAATAAAAAGCGGCGTTTCCAAATGCGACCACCTTGAGTCGAGCTGGAAATATGAAAATTAAAATAAATATACAAAAAATTTCAATATTTAATGATGCATATACGGCATTGTTCAAAAAATAAACTTAATTGGATCTATTGAATTTGTCCATGCATTGGGTTATTTTTTCGCATATCAACCAAAGTTTTATCTCGAGGACACTTTGAGCCCCGTGTTGGGTGTTTTTCCCTTATAATGTGATCTGATAAAGTCGCTTTTTATAAAGCGAAACATGTCACTATATTTATTCAATATTTTTACTAGGAAGTGGTTCCACGTTTCTTCGAACATTATCCATTTTTTCACTCGAGAATTTCATCAGAAAATAATCGCGCAATGCGAAGCGAAAATGTAACGCGGCAATAAATGACAGCTGTCGTGCTGAATCTCGGCAACAGCTAGCGCATATTCCGAAATCTCGGCAAACGTCTCTGCTGATGTCGGCATATCTGTTGTTTACTGATAAATTCAGCAAGCAATCATATAGCGGTAATAATAATAATAATAATAATAATAATAATATTAATAATAATAATAATAATAATAATAATTAAGTCTCCGATGTTGAGATGCCAGGTAAAAATTTCAAATATCTGCAGGCAGGGTCTGTAAATCTGAAAAAAAAATCTGCAGTCAGCAAGTATGTCTTGCTGGCAGCAATTTCTCATAAAGTATGACACGAAAAACTGACTTGGCGAGCAAAAAAAAAAGGGTCGCGGAAATTTCAAAAGTCTGTAAATATAGAGGAAAGTCTGCGAGAATTTCAAAAGTCTGTAAAAGTCTGCGAGAATTTCAAAAGTCTGCAAAAGTCTGCACAACGAAAAATGTCTGCAGCACTATACCCCAAATCTGCAGATTTACAGACAAATCTGCAGACCTGGCATCTCTGCTCCGATGTCAATATTTACGACAGGACCACGCAGCGTTGTCAGCAGAGATGCCAAGTAAAAAATACAAATATCTTCAGACAGGATTGCAAAAGTCTGTATCAGTGCTGTCAACTGTTTTTTTTTTCAAAAATCGATTTAGTGCGAAAACTGAATTTGCAACTAAACAAAAAGGGTCGGGGACCTGGCTGATTTACCCCTATGGAATCCAACACAAAAACTGAAAATCGGTATTTACCTGTATGAAAATTGAAATATCGGTATTTTGAGAGCATATCTTCCTGTATCGAGTCCAAAACTCGGTATAAATACCGAGAAATCGATAAAGTTGGCAGCGCTGGTCTGTATGTTCGAAAGAATATTTGCAATTAACTTTCTTTTATATTAACTGACTTGCCGAGTAAGAAAATAGTCGCGGCGATTTCGACTTGAGTTACCAGCTATCTACTCATTTTTGCGTTAAGGGACGAAATTATCAAAACTGGAGTGATTTTTACTCAAAATATGAAAAAATTATTTTGTTCAAAATTTGAGTAAGTTCAAGTCAAAATTTGAGTTTCTTGCTCTCAAAATGAAGAAATTTTTCTTCGTTAAATTTCATATACAAAGTTATTCTTTCTTTTGAATGCGCAAAATAGTGATCAAAACCATTTCCTTTTGAACGATTTGGAGTCAAAATTGAATTATTTTGATATTTTTATGTTGCGCTTTTCACTAAGCGCAATTAAAACCACAAAACATCTATGATTGACGTTGATTCATGTTTTAAAAACACGATCTAGAAACGGCAATGGAAAACAATGTATTTTTGCATTATTTATTTTGATAAAAATATTCCGAGAATGAAAACGCATGGATGGCTCTTTCACACGATCCATTGTCCTGTAAATGTTTCAAACGAGATCTTCAGGACCCATACATGGAATTTGAGTCAATGTATCTGTCCCCATATAACTCTTATCAAATCTATTTTAATGACAACGAGAAAATTTCCTTGGCAAAATTTTTTTTATGTAAATCCTTACTGGATGGCTCTTTCACACGATCCATTGTCCTGTAAATGTTTCAAACGTAATCTTCAGGACCCATAAATGGAATTTGAGTCAATGTATCTGCCCCCATATAACTCTTATCAAATGAATTTTAATGACAACGAGAAAATTTCCTTGGCAAAATTTTTTTTATGTAATTCCTTACTGGATGACTCTTTCACACGATCCATTGTCCTGTAAATGTTTTAAGCGAGATCTTCAGGACCCATACATGGAATTTGAGTCAATGTATCTGTCCCCATATAACTCTCTCAAAATGAAGAAATTTTTCTTCGTTAAATTTCATATACAAAGTTATTCTTTCTTTTGAATGCGCAAAATAGTGATCAAAACCATTTCCTTTTGAACGATTTGGAGTCAAAATTGAATTATTTTGATATTTTTATGTTGCGCTTTTCACTAAGCGCAATTAAAACCACAAAACATCTATGATTGACGTTGATTCATGTTTTAAAAACACGATCTAGAAACGGCAATGGAAAACAATGTATTTTTGCATTATTTATTTTGATAAGAATATTCCGAGAATGAAAAAGAAATTTTTGGACTCGAATGTTTAAAAACTCAACGCTTACTCTAATGTATGAATAAATACGAGAGAACTCATGGCAACGATTTTACTTTACTCAAATCCATACTCAAATTTTGACATACTGTTCCAGCTTATGAATTTGAGTAATCGCAACTCGATTCAAAGAGCATGTACAGACAAATCTGCAGACCTGGCATCTCTGATTGCCATGTTGCCTGATTTGTATGGCAAATCTCAAATATTTCTGGCAAATCACGTATTTTTCTAGCTTCGTAAGGGCATATTCGGTAGTGGTCTAGTTCTAGATACACAATTTATGTCAGTTACAATATTCGGTAGTGTTCTAGTTCTAGATACACAAATTATGTCAGTTACAATATTTAAATCTGGATTTTATAACAAGTTGGCAGTCCCAACAGAGTTTTTGCTCGTGTATCAGAGCAAATTAAGTAGCTGCAAGATTCATATGGGTGGTCTATAATAAAACTGAAACTAAAACAAACGTACACACTTAATTTTTTGAGCTGAGTCTCGGCAAATAAATGCCGAGATTCGCACAGCCGAGTAATCAGCAATCATCTAGGCAAAAATAATATAACTGAGCGTCTCGGCACCCTCAAATTTGACAAACGTCGAATATTGCCGAAATCGCCAGCATAAGATTTACTGTTTGCTCAGTGAAACGTTCGCTGAATATTCGGCAATAAAATAAAACGAAAAAATGAAAAAAAAAAAAACAAATTACCGAATCATCAGTTATTAAAAATCTAGGCATTTAATTTTGTTTGTAATTTCTAAACATTATAAACACACCATTCAGGATCAAAAATTCATTTTATTAACATTTAAAGGAGGCTTACAAATTTGTTCCCAGTAGTGCTTAAAGCCTCTACCTTAAAACATGTAGCATAATAAAAAGCGGCGTTTCCAAATGCGACCACCTTGAGTCGAGCTGGAAATATGAAAATTGAAATAAATATACAAAAAATTTCAATATTTAATGATGCATATACGGCATTGTTCAAAAAATAAACTTAATTGGATCTATTGAATTTGTCCATGCATTGGGTTATTTTTTCGCATATCACCCAAAGTTTTATCTCGAGGACACTTTGAGCCCCGTGTTGGGTGTTTTTCCCTTATAATGTGATCTGATAAAGTCGCTTTTTATAAAGCGAAACATGTCACTATATTTATTCAATATTTTTACTAGGAAGTGGTTCCACGTTTCTTCGAACATTATCCATTTTTTCACTCGAGAATTTCATCAGAAAATAATCGCGCAATGCGAAGCGAAAATGTAACGCGGCAATCAATGACAGCTGTCGTGCTGAATCTCGGCAACAGCTAGCGCATATTCCGAAATCTCGGCAAACGTCTCTGCTGATGTCGGCATATCTGTTGTTTACTGATAAATTCAGCAAGAAATTATATAGCGGTAATAATAATAATAATAATAATAATAATAATAATAATAATAATAATAATAATAATATTAATAATAATAATAATAATAATAATAATAATAATAATAATAATAATAATAATAATAATAATAATAATATTAATAATAATAATAATAATAATAATAATAATAATAATAATAATAATGTCTCCGATGTTGAGATGCCAGGTAAAAATTTCAAATATCTGCAGGCAGGGTCTGTAAATCTGAAAAAAAATCTGCAGTCAGCAAGTATGTCTTGCTGGCAGCAATTTCTCATAAAGTATGACACGAAAAACTGACTTGGCAAGCAAAAAAAAAGGGTCGCGGAAATTTCAAAAGTCTGTAAATATAGAGGAAAGTCTCAAATTTTGACATACTGTTCCAGCTTATGAATTTGAGTAATCGCAACTCGATTCAAAGAGCATGTACAGACAAATCTGCAGACCTGGCATCTCTGATTACCATGTTGCCTGATTTGTATGGCAAATCTCAAATATTTCTGGCAAATCACGTATTTTTCTAGCTTCGTAAGGGCATATTCGGTAGTGGTCTAGTTCTAGATACACAATTTATGTCAGCTACAATAATTAAATCTGGATTTTATAACAAGAAAACTGGCAGTCCCAACAGAGTTTTTGCTCGTGTATCAGAGCAAATTCAGTAGCTGCAAGATTCATATGGGTGGTCTACAATAAAACAATAATACAATAATAATAATAATAATAATAATAATAATAATAATAATAATAATAATAATAATAATAATAATAATAATAATAATAATAATAATAATAATAATAATAATAATAATAATAATAATAATAATAATAATAATAATTAAGTCTCCGATGCTGAGATGCCAGGTAATAATTTCAAATATCTGCAGACAGGGTCTGTAAATCTGAAAAAAAAATCTGCAGTCAGCAAGTATGTCTTGCTGGCAGCAATTTCTCTATAAAGTATGGTTCGCGGAAATTTCAAAAGTCTATAAATATAGAGGAAAGTCTGCGAGAATTTCAAAAGTCTGTAAAAGTCTGCGAGAATTTCAAAAGTCTGCAAAAGTCTGCACAACGAAAAATGTCTGCAGCACTATACCCCAAATCTGCAGATTTACAGACAAATCTGCAGACCTGGCATCTCTGCTCCGATGCCAATATTTACGACAGGACCACGCAGCGTTGCCAGCAGAGATGCCAAGTAAAAAATACAAATATCTTCAGACAGGGTTGCAAAAGTCTGTATCAGTGCTGTCAACGGTTTTTTTCCAAAATGTGTGTTTGGCGAAAAAATCCAGCTGTACAATATATTTCTCGAAAAATCCAAACATCGATTTAGTGCGAAAACTAAATTTGCGAATAAAAAAAGGGTCGGGGACCTGGCTGATTTACCCCTATGGAATCCAACACAAAAACTGAAAATCGGTATTTACCTGTATGAAAATTGAAATATCGGTATTTTGAGAGCATATCTTCCTGTATCGAGTCCAAAAATCGGTATAAATACCGAGAAATCGATAAAGTTCGCAGCGCTGGTCTGTATGTTCGGAAGAATATCTGCAGTTAGCAAGTATGTCTTTATTTATATAAAGTATATAAAGTATGATACGCTAAACTGACTTGCCGAGTAAGAAAATAGTCGCGGCGATTTCGACTTGAGTTACCAGCTATCTACTCATTTTTGCCTTAAAGGACGGAATTATCAAAACTGGAGTGATTTACTCAAAATAAGAAAAAAATATTTTGGTCAAAATTTGAGTTTGTTGCTCTCAAAATGAAGAAATTTTTCTTCGTTAAATTTCATATACAAAGTTATTCTTTCTTTTGAATGCGCAAAATAGTGATCAAAACCATTTCCTTTTGAACGATTTGGAGTCAAAATTGAATTATTTTGATATTTTTATGTTGCGCTTTTTACTAAGCGCAATTAAAACCACAAAACATCTATGATTGACGTTGATTCATGTTTTAAAAACACGATCTAGAAACGGCAATGGAAAACAATGTATTTTTGCATTATTTATTTTGATAAGAATATTCCGAGAATGAAAACGCACTGAATTGCAAGAAGTTTTTTTTGCACTCGAATGTTTAAAAACTCAACGCTTACTTTATTTATTTATTTATTTGGAGCAGGAAAAAGCCCACTGGAGCTGAAATAATAATCTCTCACTCCAGCAGGCATAAAACCTCCTCATCGTTTATATCAACAGATTACAACAATCCAACAGATACATGTATGTACTTTATACTATCAATTAAAACTAATCCTAGCTAACTAACTCCGACACTAAACCCATCGTGTAAACGTTGGTGATTTTGCATTAAAACTAAAGAAAAAAAGAAATATGCTTTAAAATGGGAGGTAGAAGGAGGGAGTGGTGAATGAGAGTTGGCGAACGAAACGGGGTTAGGTTCGGCATGTAGATCTAATTAGTAGTCGAAAAGATGGTGGAAGACGGATAAAAAAAAGAGGGCTAGCAAACGAGGTTAGAACCGACATATAGATCTAATTAGTGTTCAAAAAGAACATGAACTTACTCTAATGTATGAATAAATACGAGATAACTCATGGCAACGAGTTCACTTTACTCAAATCCATACTCAAATTTTGACATACTGTTCCAGCTTATGAATTTGAGTAATCGCAACTCGATTCAAATGTACAGACAAATCTGCAGACCTGGCATCTCTGATTGCCATGTTGCCAGATTTGTATGGCAAATCCCAAATATTTCTGGCAAATCACGTATTTTTCTAGCTTCGTCAGGGCATATTCGGTAGTGTTCTAGTTCTAGATACACAATTTATGTCAGTTACAATATTTAAATCTGGATTTTATAACAAGTTGGCAGTCCCAACAGAGTTTTTGCTCGTGTATCAGAGCAAATTAAGTAGCTGCAATATTCATATGGGTGGTCTATAATAAAACTGAAACTAAAACAAACGTACACACTTAATTTTTTGAGCTGAGTCTCGGCAAATAAATGCCGAGATTCGCACAGCCGAGTAATCAGCAATCATCTAGGCAAAAATAATATAACTGAGCGTCTCGGCACCCTCAAATTTGACAAACGTCGAATATTGCCGAAATCGCCAGCATAAGATTTACTGTTTGCTCAGTGAAACGTTCGCTGAATATTCGGCAATAAAATAAAACGAAAAAATGAAAAAAAAAACAAATTACCGAATCATCAGTTATTAAAAATCTAGGCATTTAATTTTGTTTGTAATTTCTAAACATTATAAACACACCATTCAGGATCAAAAATTCATTTTATTAACATTTAAAGGAGGCTTACAAATTTGTTCCCAGTAGTGCTTAAAGCCTCTACCTTAAAACATGTAGCATAATAAAAAGCGGCGTTTCCAAATGCGACCACCTTGAGTCGAGCTGGAAATATGAAAATTGAAATAAATATACAAAAAATTTCAATATTTAATGATGCATATACGGCATTGTTCAAAAAATAAACTTAATTGGATCTATTGAATTTGTCCATGCATTGGGTTATTTTTTCGCATATCAACCAAAGTTTTATCTCGAGGACACTTTGAGCCCCGTGTTGGGTGTTTTTCCCTTATAATGTGATCTGATAAAGTCGCTTTTTATAAAGCGAAACATGTCACTATATTTATTCAATATTTTTACTAGGAAGTGGTTCCACGTTTCTTCGAACATTATCCATTTTTTCACTCGAGAATTTCATCAGAAAATAATCGCGCAATGCGAAGCGAAAATGTAACGCGGCAATAAATGACAGCTGTCGTGCTGAATCTCGGCAACAGCTAGCGCATATTCCGAAATCTCGGCAAACGTCTCTGCTGATGTCGGCATATCTGTTGTTTACTGATAAATTCAGCAAGCAATTATATAGCGGTAATAATAATAATAATAATAATAATAATAATAATATTAATAATAATAATAATAATAATAATAATAATAATTAAGTCTCCGATGTTGAGATGCCAGGTAAAAATTTCAAATATCTGCAGGCAGGGTCTGTAAATCTGAAAAAAAAATCTGCAGTCAGCAAGTATGTCTTGCTGGCAGCAATTTCTCATAAAGTATGACACGAAAAACTGACTTGGCGAGCAAAAAAAAAGGGTCGCGGAAATTTCAAAAGTCTGTAAATATAGAGGAAAGTCTGCGAGAATTTCAAAAGTTTGTAAAAGTCTGCGAGAATTTCAAAAGTCTGCAAAAGTCTGCACAACGAAAAATTCTGCAGCACTATACCCCAAATCTGCAGATTTACAGACAAATCTGCAGACCTGGCATCTCTGCTCCGATGTCAATATTTACGACAGGACCACGCAGCGTTGTCAGCAGAGATGCCAAGTAAAAAATACAAATATCTTCAGACAGGATTGCAAAAGTCTGTATCAGTGCTGTCAACTGTTTTTTTTTTCCAAAAATCGATTTGGTGCGAAAACTGAATTTGCAACTAAACAAAAAGGGTCGGGGACCTGGCTGATTTACCCCTATGGAATCCAACACAAAAACTGAAAATCGGTATTTACCTGTATGAAAATTGAAATATCGGTATTTTGAGAGCATATCTTCCTGTATCGAGTCCAAAACTCGGTATAAATACCGAGAAATCGATAAAGTTGGCAGCGCTGGTCTGTATGTTCGAAAGAATATTTGCAATTAACTTTCTTTTATATTAACTGACTTGCCGAGTAAGAAAATAGTCGCGGCGATTTCGACTTGAGTTACCAGCTATCTACTCATTTTTGCGTTAAGGGACGAAATTATCAAAACTAGAGTGATTTTTACTCAAAATAAGAAAAAATTATTTTGTTCAAAATTTGAGTAAGTTCAAGTCAAAATTTGAGTTTCTTGCTCTCAAAATGAAGAAATTTTTCTTCGTTAAATTTCATATACAAAGTTATTCTTTCTTTTGAATGCGCAAAATAGTGATCAAAACCATTTCCTTTTGAACGATTTGGAGTCAAAATTGAATTATTTTGATATTTTTATGTTGCGCTTTTCACTAAGCGCAATTAAAACCACAAAACATCTATGATTGACGTTGATTCATGTTTTAAAAACACGATCTAGAAACGGCAATGGAAAACAATGTATTTTTGCATTATTTATTTTGATAAAAATATTCCGAGAATGAAAACGCATGGATGGCTCTTTCACACGATCCATTGTCTTGTAAATGTTTCAAACGTAATCTTCAGGACCCATAAATGGAATTTGAGTCAATGTATCTGCCCCCATATAACTCTTATCAAATGAATTTTAATGACAACGAGAAAATTTCCTTGGCAAAATTTTTTTTATGTAATTCCTTACTGGATGACTCTTTCACACGATCCATTGTCCTGTAAATGTTTTAAGCGAGATCTTCAGGACCCATACATGGAATTTGAGTCAATGTATCTGTCCCCATATAACTCTCTCAAAATGAAGAAATTTTTCTTCGTTAAATTTCATATACAAAGTTATTCTTTCTTTTGAATGCGCAAAATAGTGATCAAAACCATTTCCTTTTGAACGATTTGGAGTCAAAATTGAATTATTTTGATATTTTTATGTTGCGCTTTTCACTAAGCGCAATTAAAACCACAAAACATCTATGATTGACGTTGATTCATGTTTTAAAAACACGATCTAGAAACGGCAATGGAAAACAATGTATTTTTGCATTATTTATTTTGATAAGAATATTCCGAGAATGAAAAAGAAATTTTTTTTGCACTCGAATGTTTAAAAACTCAACGCTTACTCTAATGTATGAATAAATACGAGAGAACTCATGGCAACGATTTTACTTTACTCAAATCCATACTCAAATTTTGACATACTGTTCCAGCTTATGAATTTGAGTAATCGCAACTCGATTCAAAGAGCATGTACAGACAAATCTGCAGACCTGGCATCTCTGATTGCCATGTTGCCAGATTTGTATGGCAAATCTCAAATATTTCTGGCAAATCACGTATTTTTCTAGCTTCGTCAGGGCACATTCGGTAGTGGTCTAGTTCTAGATACACAATTTATGTCAGTTACAATATTTAAATCTGGATTTTATAACAAGAAAACTGGCAGTCCCAACAGAGTTTTTGCTCGTGTATCAGAGCAAATTCAGTAGCTGCAAGATTCATATGGGTGATCTACAATAAAACAATACTACAATAATAATAATAATAATAATAATAATAATAATAATAAAAATAATAATAATAATAATAATAATAATAATAATAATAATAATAATAATAATAATAATAATAATAATAATAATAATAATAATAATAATAATATAATAATAATAATAATAATAATAATAATAATAATAATAATAATAATAATAATAATAATAATAATAATAATAATAATAATAATAATAATAATAATAATAATAATAATAATAATAATAATAATAATAATTAAGTCTCCGATGCTGAGATGCCAGGTAATAATTTCAAATATCTGCAGACAGGGTCTGTAAATCTGAAAAAAAAAATCTGCAGATAGCAAGTATGTCTTGCTGGCAGCAATTTCTCTATAAAGTATGGTTCGCGGAAATTTCAAAAGTCTATAAATATAGAGGAAAGTCTGCGAGAATTTCAAAAGTCTGTAAAAGTCTGCGAGAATTTCAAAAGTCTGCAAAAGTCTGCACAACGAAAAATGTCTGCAGCACTATACCCCAAATCTGCAGATTTACAGGCAAATCTGCAGACCTGGCATCTCTGCTCCGATGCCAATATTTACGACAGGACCACGCAGCGTTGCCAGCAGAGATGCCAAGTAAAAAATACAAATATCTTCAGACAGGGTTGCAAAAGTCTGTATCAGTGCTGTCAACTGTTTTTTTTTCCAAAATGTGTGTTTGGCGAAAAAATCCAGCTGTACAATATATTTCTCGAAAAATCCAAACATCGATTTAGTGCGAAAACTAAATTTGCGACTAAAAAAAGGGTCGGGGACCTGGCTGATTTACCCCTATGGAATCCAACACAAAAACTGAAAATCGGTATTTACCTGTATGAAAATTGAAATATCGGTATTTTGAGAGCATATCTTCCTGTATCGAGTCCAAAAATCGGTATAAATACCGAGAAATCGATAAAGTTCGCAGCGCTGGTCTGTATGTTCGGAAGAATATCTGCAGTTAGCAAGTATGCACTGATAAAAATCTGCACGATGGATTCGTATGTAAACATCACTTCAATTTTATATGCTTTTTCTTTTCAACACATAACCAAAGCGATTTGTTTCAAGATTTCATGTGCAAATTCACTAAGATGCTAGATTAAATTATTTTTCACTTGGCTTTGATGTGTTTTTCTTTTGGATGTGATGTGTTTTGCTATTGAATCGAGCTGCATGTGTTAAACACTTCATTTTCTAGTGGGAATGGATACAGCACAAATGCATGTGCAAAACATTTGAATCGGTCAACTCTGTTTCAATTGAAATCTATGTGGAAAACAATGTGACATTCACATGAAATACATATAGAATCTAGTGATAACGATATATCTTATCGTTTTTATGTGCATTTCGTATAAACGTAGCATGATTTCCACTAAATATCAACAGTTTTTACACTCATTTTATGAGTTAAGTATATATTTTCATGAATTTCATGTGTTCTACAAGCAGTGATAAATCAAATGCTTTGCACATGATGCTAGCGTGCAAATTATTTTCAGTGTGTCTTTATTTATATAAAGTATATAAAGTATGATACGCTAAACTGACTTGCCGAGTAAGAAAATAGTCGCGGCGATTTCGACTTGAGTTACCAGCTATCTACTCATTTTTGCGTTAAGGGACGAAATTATCAAAACTGGAGTGATTTACTCAAAATAAGAAAAAATTATTTTGTTCAAAATTTGAGTAAGTTCAAGTCAAAATTTGAGTTTCTTGCTCTCAAAATGAAGAAATATTGCCGAAATCGCCAGCATAAGATTTACTGTTTGCTCAGTGAAACGTTCGCTGAATATTCGGCAATAAAATAAAACGAAAAAATGAAAAAAAAAAAAAACAAATTACCGAATCATCAGTTATTAAAAATCTAGGCATTTAATTTTGTTTGTAATTTCTAAACATTATAAACACACCATTCAGGATCAAAAATTCATTTTATTAACATTTAAAGGAGGCTTACAAATTTGTTCCCAGTAGTGCTTAAAGCCTCTACCTTAAAACATGTAGCATAATAAAAAGCGGCGTTTCCAAATGCGACCACCTTGAGTCGAGCTGGAAATATGAAAATTAAAATAAATATACAAAAAATTTCAATATTTAATGATGCATATACGGCATTGTTCAAAAAATAAACTTAATTGGATCTATTGAATTTGTCCATGCATTGGGTTATTTTTTCGCATATCAACCAAAGTTTTATCTCGAGGACACTTTGAGCCCCGTGTTGGGTGTTTTTCCCTTATAATGTGATCTGATAAAGTCGCTTTTTATAAAGCGAAACATGTCACTATATTTATTCAATATTTTTACTAGGAAGTGGTTCCACGTTTCTTCGAACATTATCCATTTTTTCACTCGAGAATTTCATCAGAAAATAATCGCGCAATGCGAAGCGAACATGTAACGCGGCAATAAATGACAGCTGTCGTGCTGAATCTCGGCAACAGCTAGCGCATATTCCGAAATCTCGGCAAACGTCTCTGCTGATGTCGGCATATCTGTTGTTTACTGATAAATTCAGCAAGCAATTATATAGCGGTAATAATAATAATAATAATAATAATAATAATAATAATACATAATAATAATAATAATAATATTAATAATAATAATAATAATAATAATATTAATAATAATAATAATAATAATAATAATAATAATAATAATAATAATAATAATAATTAAGTCTCCGATGTTGAGATGCCAGGTAAAAATTTCAAATATCTGCAGGCAGGGTCTGTAAATCTGAAAAAAAAAATCTGCAGTCAGCAAGTATGTCTTGCTGGCAGCAATTTCTCATAAAGTATGACACGAAAAACTGACTTGGCGAGCAAAAAAAAAGGGTCGCGGAAATTTCAAAAGTCTGTAAATATAGAGGAAAGTCTGCGAGAATTTCAAAAGTCTGTAAAAGTCTGCGAGAATTTCAAAAGTCTGCAAAAGTCTGCACAACGAAAAATGTCTGCAGCACTATACCCCAAATCTGCAGATTTACAGACAAATCTGCAGACCTGGCATCTCTGCTCCGATGTCAATATTTACGACAGGACCACGCAGCGTTGTCAGCAGAGATGCCAAGTAAAAAATACAAATATCTTCAGACAGGATTGCAAAAGTCTGTATCAGTGCTGTCAACTGTTTTTTTTTTTTCCAAAAATGTGTGTTTGGCGGAAAAATCCAGCTGTACAATATATTTCTCAAAAAATCCAAACATCGATTTAATGCGAAAACTGAATTTGCAACTAAACAAAAAGGGTCGGGGACCTGGCTGATTTACCCCTATGGAATCCAACACAAAAACTGAAAATCGGTATTTACCTGTATGAAAATTGAAATATCGGTATTTTGAGAGCATATCTTCCTGTATCGAGTCCAAAACTCGGTATAAATACCGAGAAATCGATAAAGTTGGCAGCGCTGGTCTGTATGTTCGAAAGAATATTTGCAGTTAGCAAGTATGTCTTTATTTATGTATAAAGTATGATACGCTAAACTGACTTGCCGAGTAAGAAAATAGTCGCGGCGATTTCGACTAGAGCTACCAGCTATCTACTCATTTTTGCGTTAAGGGACGAAATTATCAAAACTGGAGTGATTTTTACTCAAAATAAGAAAAAATTATTTTGTTCAAAATTTGAGTAAGTTCAAGTCAAAATTTGAGTTTCTTGCTCTCAAAATGAAGAAATTTTTCTTCGTTAAATTTCATATACAAAGTTATTCTTTCTTTTGAATGCGCAAAATAGTGATCAAAACCATTTCCTTTTGAACGATTTGGAGTCAAAATTGAATTATTTTGATATTTTTATGTTGCGCTTTTCACTAAGCGCAATTAAAACCACAAAACATCTTTGATTGACGTTGATTCATGTTTTAAAAACACGATCTAGAAACGGCAATGGAAAACAATGTATTTTTGCATTATTTATTTTGATAAAAATATTCCGAGAATGAAAACGCATGGATGGCTCTTTCACACGATCCATTGTCCTGTAAATGTTTCAAACGAGATCTTCAGGACCCATACATGGAATTTGAGTCAATGTATCTGTCCCCATATAACTCTTATCAAATCTATTTTAATGACAACGAGAAAATTTCCTTGGCAAAATTTTTTTTATGTAATTCCTTACTGGATGGCTCTTTCACACGATCCATTGTCCTGTAAATGTTTCAAACGTAATCTTCAGGACCCATACATGGAATTTGAGTCAATGTATCTGCCCCCATATAACTCTTATCAAATGAATTTTAATGACAACGAGAAAATTTCCTTGGCAAAATTTTTTTTATGTAATTCCTTACTGGATGACTCTTTCACACGATCCATTGCCCTGTAAATGTTTTAAACGAGATCTTCAGGACCCATACATGGAATTTGAGTCAATGTATCTGTCCCCATATAACTCTTATCAAATCTATTTTAATGACAACGAGAAAATTTCCTTGGCAAAATTTTTTTTATGTAAATCCTTACTGGATGGCTCTTTCACACTATCCATTGCCGTGAAAATGTTTCAAACGTGATCTTCAGGACCCATACATGGAATTTGAGTCATTGTATCTGCCCCCATATATCTCTTATCAAATAAATTTTAATGACAACGAGAAAATTTCCATGGCGAATTTTTTTTCATGTAAATCCTTACTGGATGGCTCTTTCACATGATCCATTGTCCTGTAAATATTTCAAACGTGATCTTCAGGACCCATACATGGAATTTGAGTCATTGTATCTGCCCCCATATAACTCTTATCAAATGAATTTTAATGACAACGAGAAAATTTCCTTGGCAACATTTTTTCTATGTAAATCCTTACTGGATGGCTCTTTCACACGATCCATTGTCCTGTAAATGTTTCAAACGTGATCTTCAGGACCCATACATGGAGTTTGAGTCATTGTATCTGCCCCCGTATATCTCTTATCAAATAAATTTTAATGACAACGAGAAAATTTCCATGGCGAATTTTTTTTTTCATGTAAATCCTTACTGGATGGCTCTTTCACACGATCCATTGTCCTGTAAATGTTCCAAACAAGATCTTCAGGACCCATACATGGAATTTGAGTCATTGTATCTGCCCCCATATAACTCTTATCAAATGAATTTTAATGACAACGAGAAAATTTCCTTGGCAATTTTTTTTATGTAAATCCTTACTGGATGGCTCTTTCACACGATCCATTGTCCTGTAATTGTTTTAAACGTGATCTTCAGGACCCATACATGGAATTTGAGTCATTGTATCTGCCCCCATATATCTCATATCAAATGAATTTTAATGACAACGAGAAAATTTCCTTGGCGAAGTTTTTTTCATGTAAATCCTTACTGGACGGTTCTTTCACACGATCCATCGTCCTGTAAATGTTACAAACGTGATATTCAGGACCCATACATGGAATTTGAGTCATTGTATCAGCCCCCATATAACTCTTATCA
This sequence comes from Malaya genurostris, assembly GCF_030247185.1. NCBI lineage: Eukaryota > Metazoa > Arthropoda > Insecta > Diptera > Culicidae > Malaya > Malaya genurostris. The sequence continues at coordinate 86,844,321 of NC_080570.1, forward strand.
AATATATTTTAATGACGAGAAATTTTTCTTTCAAATTATTTTTATGTCAATCCATACTGGATGGCTCTTTCACACGATCCATTGTATTGTAAATGTTTCGAACGTGATCTTCAGGCCCATACATGGAATTTGAGTCAATGTATCTGCCCCATATAACTCTTATCAAATGAATTTTAATGACGAGAAAATTTCCTTGGCAAATTTTTTTTTATGTAAATCCATACTTAATGGCTCTTTCAAACGATCCATTAACTTGTAAATGTTTCAAACGTGATCTTCAGGACCCATACATGGAATTTGAGTCATTGTATCTGCCCACATATATCTCTTATCAAATGAATTTTAATGACAACGAAAAATTTTCTTGGCCAATTTTTTTTTCATGTAAATCCTTACTGGATGGCTCTTTCACACTATCCATTGTCCTGAAAATATTTCAAACGTGATCTGCAGGACCCATACATGGAATTTGAGTCAATGTATCTTCCCCCATATAACCCTTATCAAATGAATTTTAATGACAACGAGAATATCTCCTTGGCAATTTTTTTTTCATGTAAATCCTTACTGGATTGCTCTTTCACACGATCCATTGTCCTGTAAATGTTTCAAACGTGATCTTCAGGACCCATACATGGAATTTGAGTCATTGTATCCGCCCACATATATCTCTTATCAAATGAATTTTAATGACAACGAGAAAATTTCCTTGGCCAAATTTTTTTTCATGTAAATCCTTACTGGATGGCTCTTTCACACTATCCATTGTCCTGAAAATATTTCAAACGTGATCTTCAGGACCCATACATGGAATTTGAGTCAATGTATCTGCCCCCATATAACTCTTATCAAATGAATTTTAATGACAACGAGAATATCTCCTTGGCAAATTTTTTTTATGTAAATCCTCACTGGATGGCTCTTTCACACGATCCATTGTCCTGTAAATGTTTCAAACGTGATCTTCAGGACCCATACACGGAATTTGAGTCAATGTATCTGCTCCCATATATCTCTTATCAAATGAATTTTAATGACAACGAGAAAATTTCCATGGCGAATTTTTATTCATGTAAATCCTTACTGCATGACTCTTTCACACGATCCATTGTCCTGTAAATGTTTCAAACGAGATCTTCAGGACCCATACCTGGAATTTGAGTCATTGTATCTGCCCCCATATATTTCTTATCAAATGAATTTTAATGACAACGAGAAAATTTCCATGGCGAATTATTTTTTCATGTAAATCCTTACTGGATGGCTCTTTCACATGATCCATTGTCCTGTAAATGTTTCAAACGTGATCTTCAGGACCCATACATGGAATTTGAGTCAATTTATCTGCCTCCAGATAACTCTTATCAAATAAATTTCAATGACAACATGAAAATTTCCTTGGCGAAATTTTTTCATGTAAATCCTTACTGGATGACTCTTTCACACGATCCATTGTCCTGTAAATATTTCAAACGTGATCTTCAGGACCCATACATGGAATTTGAGTTAATTTATCTGCCTCCATATAACTCTTATCAAATAAATTTTAATGACAACATGAAAATTTCCTTGGCGAAATTTTGTTCATGTAAATCCTTACTGGATGGCTCTTTCGCACGATCCATTGTCCTGTAAATGTTTCAAACGTGATCTTCAGGACCCATACATGGAATTTGAGTCATTGTATCTGCCCCCATATAACTCTTATCAAATGAATTTTAATGACAACGAGAATATCTCCTTGGCAAATTTTTTTTATGTAAATCCTTACTGGATGGCACTTTCACACGATCCATTGTCCTGTAAATGTTTCAAACGTGATCTTCAGGACCCATACATGGAATTTGAGTCAATGGATCTGCCTTTATATAACTCTTATCAAATGCATTTTAATGACGACATGAAAATTTCCTTGGCGAAAATTTTTTCATGTAAATCTTTACTGGATGACTCTTTCACACGATCCATTGTCCTGTAAATGTTTCAAACGTGATCTTCAGGACCCATACATGGAATTTGAGTCAATGTATCTGCCTCCATATAACTCATATCAAATGAATTTTAATGACAACGAGAAAATTTCCTTGGCAAAATTTTTTTCATGTAAATCCTTACTGGATGACTCCTTCACACGATCCATTGTCCTGTAAATGTTTCAAACGTGATCTTCAGGACCCATACATGGAATTTGAGTCATTGTATCTGCCCCCATATAACTCTTATCAAATGAATTTTAATGACAACGAGAAAATTTCCTTGGCAAAATTATTTCTATGTAAATCCTTACTGGATGGCTCTTTCACACGATCCATTGTCCTGTAAATGTTTCAAACGTGATCTTCAGGACCCATACATGGAATTTGAGTCATTGTATCTGCCCCCATATATCTCTTATCAAATGAATTTTAATGACAACGAGAAAATTTCCATGGCGAATTTTTTTTTTCATGTAAATCCTTACTGGATGGCTCTTTCACACGATCCATTGTCCTGTAAATGTTCCAAACAAGATCTTCAGGACCCATACATGGAATTTGAGTCATTGTATCTGCCCCCATATAACTCTTATCAAATGAATTTTAATGACAACGAGAAAATTTCCTTGGCAAATTTTTTTTAATGTAAATCCTTACTGGATGGCTATTTCACACGATCCATTGTCCTGTAAATGGTTTAAACGTGATCTTCAGGACTCGTACATGAAATTTGAGTCAATGTATCTGCCCCCATATAACTCTTATCAAATCTATTTTAATGACACGGAGAAAATTTCCTTGGAAAAATTTATATTATGTTAATCCTTACTGGATGGCTCTTTCACACGATCCATTGTCCTGTAAATGCTCCAAACGTGATCTTCAGGACCCATACATGGAATTTGAGTCAATGTATCTGCCCCATATAACTCTTATCAAATGCATTTTAATGACAACGAGAAAATTTCCATGGCGAATTTTTTTTCATGTAAATCCTTACTGGATGGCTCTTTCACACGATCCATTGTCCTGTAAATGTTTCTAGCGTGATCTTCAGGACCCATACATGGAATTTGAGTCATTGTATCCGCCCACATATATCTCTTATCAAATGAATTTTAATGACAACGAGAATATCTCCTTGGCAATTTTTTTTTATGTAAATCCTCACTGGATGGCTCTTTCACACGATCCATTGTCCATTGTCCATCCATTTTTAAATCTGGATTTTATAACAAGTTGGCAGTCTCAACAGAGTTTTTGCTCGTGTATCAGAGCAAATTCAGTAGCTGCAAGATTCATATGGGTGGTCTATAATAAAACTGAAACTAAAACAAACGTACACACTTAATTTTTTTAGCTGAGTCTCGGCAAATAAATGCCGAGATTCGTACAGCCGAGTAATCAGCAATCATCTAGGCAAAAATAATATAACTGAGCGTCTCGGCACCCTCAAATTTGACTATCCACTATTTTTTGTCCTGAAAATATTTCACACGATCCATTGTCTTGTAAATGTTTTAAACGAGATCTTCAGGACCCATACATGGAATTTGAGTCAATGTATCTGTCCCCATATACCTCTTATCAAATCTATTTTAATGACAACGAGAAAATTTCCTTGGCAAAATTTTTTTTCATGTAAATCTTTACTGGATGGCTCTTTCACACTATCCATTGTCCTGGAAATATTTCAAACGTGATCTGCAGGACCCATACATGGAATTTGAGTCAATGTATCTGCCCCCATATATCTCTTATCAAATGAATTTTAATGACAACGAGAAAATTTCCATGGCGAATTTTTTTTTTCATGTAAATCCTTACTGGATGGCTCTTTCACATGATCCATTGTCCTGTAAATGTTTCAAACGTGATCTTCAGGACCCATACATGGAATTTGAGTCAATGTATCTGCCTCCATATAACTCTTATCAAATGAATTTTAATGACAACGAAAAAATTTCCTTGGCAAAATTTTTTTTCATGTAAATCTTTACTGGATGGCTCTTTCACACTATCCATTGTCCTGAAAATATTTCAAACGGGATCTGCAGGACCCATACATGGAATTTGAGTCAATGTAAATCCTTACTGGATGACTCTTTCACACGATCCATTGTCCTGTAAATATTTCAAACGTGATCTTCAGGACCCATACATGGAATTTGAGTCAATTTATCTGCCTCCATATAACTCTTATCAAATAAATTTTAATGACAACATGAAAATTTCCTTGGCGAAATTTTGTTCATGTAAATCCTTACTGGATGGCTCTTTCGCACGATCCATTGTCCTGTAAATGTTTCAAACGTGATCTTCAGGACCCATACATGGAATTTGAGTCATTGTATCTGCCCCCATATAACTCTTATCAAATGAATTTTAATGACAACGAGAATATCTCCTTGGCAAATTTTTTTTATGTATATCCTTACTGGATGGCTCTTTCACACGATCCATTGTCCTGTAAATGTTTCAAACGTGATCTTCAGGACCCATACATGGAATTTGAGTCAATGGATCTGCCTCCATATAACTCTTATCAAATGCATTTTAATGACGACATGAAAATTTCCTTGGCGAAAATTTTTTCATGTAAATCTTTACTGGATGACTCTTTCACACGATCCATTGTCCTGTAAATGTTTCAAACGTGATCTTCAGGACCCATACATGGAATTTGAGTCAATGTATCTGCCTCCATATAACTCATATCAAATGAATTTTAATGACAACGAGAAAATTTCCTTGGCAAAATTTTTTTCATGTAAATCCTTACTGGATGACTCCTTCACACGATCCATTGTCCTGTAAATGTTTTAAACGAGATCTTCAGGACCCATACATGGAATTTGAGTCAATGTATCTGTCCCCATATAACTCTTATCAAATCTATTTTAATGACAACGAGAAAATTTCCTTGGCAAAATTTTTTTTATGTAAATCCTTACTTGATGGCTCTTTCACACGATCCATTGTCCTGTAAATGTTTCAAACGTCATCTTCAGGACCCATACATGGAATTTGAGTCATTGTATCTGCCCCCATATAACTCTTATCAAATGAATTTTAATGACAACGAGAAAATTTCCTTGGCAACTCAAATTTTGACATACTGTTCCAGCTTATGAATTTGAGCAATCGCAACTCGATTCAAAGAGCATGTACAGACAAATCTGCAGACCTGGCATCTCTGATTGCCATGTTGCCAGATTTGTATGGCAAATCCCAAATATTTCTGGCAAATCACGTATTTTTCTAGCTTCGTCAGGGCATATTCGGTAGTGTTCTAGTTCTAGATACACAATTTTAAATCTGGATTTTATAACAAGTTGGCAGTCTCAACAGAGTTTTTGCTCGTGTATCAGAGCAAATTCAGTAGCTGCAAGATTCATATGGGTGGTCTATAATAAAACTGAAACTAAAACAAACGTACACACTTAATTTTTTTAGCTGAGTCTCGGCAAATAAATGCCGAGATTCGCACAGCCGAGTAATCAGCAATCATCTAGGCAAAAATAATATACCTAAGCGTCTCGGCACCCTCAAATTTGACAAACGTCGAATATTGCCGAAATCGCCAGCATAAGATTTTTTGTTTGCTCAGTGAAACGTTCACTGAATATTCGGCAATAAAATAAAACGAAAAAATGAAAAAAACAAATTACCGAATCATCAGTTATTAAAAATCTAGGCAATTAATTTTGTTTGTAATTTCTAAACATTATAAACACACCATTCAGGATCAAAAATTCATTTTATTAACATTTAAAGGAGGCTTACAAATTTGTTGCCAGTAGTGCTTAAAGCCTCTAAGCGGCGTTTCCGGATGCGGCCACCTTGAGTCGAGCTGGAAATATGAAAATTAAAATAAATATACAAAAAATTTCAATATTTAATTATGCATATACGGCATTGTTCAAAAAATAAACTTAATTGGATCTATTGAATTTGTCCATGCATTGGGTTATTTTTTCGCATATCACCCAAAGTTTTATCTCGAGGACACTTTGAGCCCCGTGTTGGGTGTTTTTCCCTTATAATGTGATCTGATAAAGTCGCTTTTTATAAAGCGAAACATGTCACTATATTTATTCAATATTTTTACTTGGAAGTGGTTCCACGTTTCTTCGAACATTATCCATTTTTTCACTCGAGAATTTCATCAGAAAATAATCGCGCAATGCGAAGCGAAAATGTAACGCGGCAATAAATGACAGCTGTCGTGCTGAATCTCGGCAATAGCTAGCGCATATTCCGAAATCTCGGCAAACGTCTCTGCTGATGTCGGCATATCTGTTGTTTACTGATAAATTCAGCAAGCAATTATATAGCGGTAATAATAATAATAATAATAATAATAATAATTCAGTCTCCGATGCTGAGATGCCAGGTAAAAATTTCAAATATCTGCAGACAGGGTCTGTAAATCTGAAAAAATATCTGCAGTCAGCAAGTATGTCTTGCTGGCAGCAATTTCTCTATAAAGTATGGTTCGCGGAAATTTCAAAAGTCTATAAATATAGAGGAAAGTCTGCGAGAATTTCAAAAGTCTGTAAAAGTCTGCGAGAATTTCAAAAGTCTGCACAACGAAAAATGTCTGCAGCACTATACCCCAAATCTGCAGATTTACAGACAAATCTGCAGACCTGGCATCTCTGCTCCGATGCCAATATTTACGACAGGACCACGCAGCGTTGCCAGCAGAGATGCCAAGTAAAAAATACAAATATCTTCAGACAGGGTTGCAAAAGTCTGTATCAGTGCTGTCAACTGTTTTTTTTTTCCAAAATGTGTGTTTGGCGAAAAAATCCAGCTGTACAATATATTTCTCGAAAAATCCAAACATCGATTTAGTGCGAAAACTGAATTTGCGACTAAAAAAAGGGTCGGGGACCTGGCTGATTTACCCCTATGGAATCCAACACAAAAACTGAAAATCGGTATTTACCTGTATGAAAATTGAAATATCGGTATTTTGAGGGCATATTCAGGAGTGTTTTAGTTCTAGATGCATAATTTATGTCAGTTACAAAATTTAAATCTGGATTTTATAACAAGAAAAACTGGCAGCCCCAGCAGTGTTTCAAATATACAAAAAATAGAACGGCATCGTAGACCAGTTTTAAATTTGACAGAAAAACTGGTCGAATAAATAAAACTAGAACGGCTTGCTGGGGATACGTTTGTTTCAGTTTCAGTTATATTATAGAACACCCATATGAATCTCGCAGCTGCTGAATTTGCTCTGAGAGCATATCTTCCTGTATCGAGTCCAAAAATCGGTATAAATACCGAGAAATCGATAAAGTTCGCAGCGCTGGTCTGTATGTTCGAAAGAATATCTGCAGTTAGCAAGTATGTCTTTATTTATGTATAAAGTATGATACGCTAAACTGACTTGCCGAGTAAAAAAATAGTCGCGGCGATTTCGACTTGAGTTACCAGCTATCTAATCATTTTTGCGTTAAGGGACGATATTATCAAAACTGGAGTGATTTACTCAAAATAAGAAAAAAATATTTTGTTCAAAATTTGAGTAAGTTCAAGTCAAAATTTGAGTTTCTTGCTCTCAAAATGAAGAAATTTTTCTTCGTTAAATTTCATATACAAAGTTATTCTTTCTTTTGAATGCGCAAAATAGTGATCAAAACCATTTCCTTTTGAACGATTTGGAGTCAAAATTGAATTATTTTGATATTTTTATGTTGCGCTTTTCACTAAGCGCAATTAAAACCACAAAACATCTATGATTGACGTTGATTCATGTTTTAAAAACACGATCTAGAAACGGCAATGGAAAACAATGTATTTTTGCATTATTTATTTTGATAAGAATATTCCGAGAATGAAAACGCACTGAATTGCAAGAAGTTTTTTTTGCACTCAAATGTTTAAAAACTCAACGCTTACTCTAATGTATGAATAAATACGAGAGAACTCATGGCAACGAGTTTACTTTACTCAAATCCATACTCAAATTTTGACATACTGTTCCAGCTTATGAATTTGAGTAATCGCAACTCGATTCAAAGAGCATGTACAGACAAATCTGCAGACCTGGCATCTCTGATTGCCATGTTGCCAGATTTGTATGGCAAATCCCAAATATTTCTGGCAAATCACGTATTTTTCTAGCTTCGTCAGGGCATATTCGGTAGTGTTCTAGTTCTAGATACACAATTTATGTCAGTTACAATATTTAAATCTGGATTTTATAACAAGTTGGCAGTCCCAACAGAGTTTTTGCTCGTATATCAGAGCAAATTCAGTAGCTGCAAGATTCATATGGGTGGTCCATAATAAAACTGAAACTAAAACAAACGTACACACTTAATTTTTTTAGCTGAGTCTCGGCAAATAAATGCCGAGATTTGCACAGCCGAGTAATCAACAATCATCTAGGCAAAAATAATATAACTGAGCTTCTCGGCACCCTCAAATTTGACAAACGTCGAACATTGCCGAAATCGCCAGCATAAGATTTACTGTTTGCTCAGTGAAACGTTCGCTGAATATTCGGCAATAAAATAAAACGAAAAAATGAAAAAAAAAACAAATTACCGAATCATCAGTTATTAAAAATCTAGGCAATTAATTTTGTTTGTAATTTCTAAACATTATAAACACACCATTCAGGATCAAAAATTCATTTTATTAACATTTAAAGGAGGCTTACAAATTTGTTGCCAGTAGTGCTTAAAGCCTCTGTCTTAAAACATGTAGCATAATAAAAAGCGGCGTTTCCGGATGCGGCCACCTTGAGTAGAGCTGGAAATATGAAAATTAAAATAAATATACAAAAAATTTCAATATTTAATGATGCATATACGGCATTGTTCAAAAAATAAACTTAATTGGATCTATTGAATTTATCCATGCATTGAGTTATTTTTTCGCATATCACCCAAAGTTTTATCTCGAGGACATTTTGAGCCCCGTGTTGGGTGTTTTTCCCTTATAATGTGATCTGATAAAGTCGCTTTTTATAAAGCGAAACATGTCACTATATTTATTCAATATTTTTACTAGGAAGTGGTTCCACGTTTCTTCGAACATTATCCATTTTTTCACTCGAGAATTTCATCAGAAAATAATCGCGCAATGCGAAGCGAAAATGTAACGCGGCAATAAATGACAGCTGTCGTGCTGAATCTCGGCAACAGCTAGCGCATATTCCGAAATCTCGGCAAACGTCTCTGCTGATGTCGGCATATCTGTTGTTTACTGATAAATTCAGCAAGCAATTATATAGCGGTAATAATAATAATAATAAATAATAATATTAATAATAATAATAATAATAATAATAATAATAATAATAATAATAATAATAATAATAATAATAATAATAATAATAATAATAATATTAATAATAATAATAATAATAATAATAATAATAATAATAATAATATTAATAATAATAATAATAATAATTAAGTCTCCGATGTTGAGATGCCAGGTAAAAATTTCAAATATCTGCAGACAGGGTCTGTAAATCTGAAAAATGTCTTGCTGGCAGCAATTTCTCTATGAAGTATGGTTCGCGGAAATTTCAAAAGTCTATAAATATAGAGGAAAGTCTGCGAGAATTTCAAAAGTCTGTAAAAGTCTGCGAGAATTTCAAAAGTCTGCACAACGGAAAATGTCTGCAGCACTATACCCCAAATCTGCAGATTTACAGACAAATCTGCAGACCTGGCATCTCTGCTCCGATGCCAATATTTACGACAGGACCACGCAGCGTTGCCAGCAGAGATGCCAAGTAAAAAATACAAATATCTTCAGACAGGGTTGCAAAAGTCTGTATCAGTGCTGTCAACTGTTTTTTTTTCCAAAAATGTGTATTTGGCGGAAAAATCCAGCTGTACAATATATTTCTCGAAAAATCCAAACATCGATTTAGTGCGAAAACTGAATTTGCGACTAAAAAAAAAGGGTCGGGGACCTGGCTGATTTACCCCTATGGAATCCAACACAAAAACTGAAAATCGGTATTTACCTGTATGAAAATTGAAATATCGGCATTTTGAGAGCATATCTTCCTGTATCGAGTCCAAAAATCGGTATAAATACCGAGAAATCGATAAAGTTCGCAGCGCTGGTCTGTATGTTCGAAAGAATATCTGCAGTTAGCAAGTATGTCTTTATTTATATAAAGTATATAAAGTATGATACGCTAAACTGACTTGCCGAGTAAGAAAATAGTCGCGGCGATTTCGACTTGAGTTACCAGCTATCTACTCATTTTTGCGTTAAGGGACGATATTATCAAAACTGGAGTGATTTACTTAAAATAAGAAAAAATTATTTTGTTCAAAATTTGAGTAAGTTCAAGTCAAAATTTGAGTTTCTTGCTCTCAAAATGAAGAAATTTTTCTTCGTTAAATTTCATATACAAAGTTATTCTTTCTTTTGAATGCGCAAAATAGTGATCAAAACCATTTCCTTTTGAACGATTTGGAGTCAAAATTGAATTATTTTGATATTTTTATGTTGCGCTTTTCACTAAGCGCAATTAAAACCACAAAACATCTATGATTGACGTTGATTCATGTTTTAAAAACACGATCTAGAAACGGCAATGGAAAACAATGTATTTTTGCATTATTTATTTTGATAAGAATATTCCGAGAATGAAAACGCATGGATGGCTCTTTCACACGATCCATTGTCCTGTAAATGTTTCAAACGAGATCTTCAGGACCCATACATGGAATTTGAGTCAATGTATCTGTCCCCATATAACTCTTATCAAATCTATTTTAATGACAACGAGAAAATTTCCTTGGCAAATTTTTTTTTATGTAAATCCTTACTGGATGGCTCTTTCACACGATCCATTGTCCTGTAAATGTTTCAAACGTAATCTTCAGGACCCATACATGGAATTTGAGTCAATGTATCTGCCCCCATATAACTCTTATCAAATGAATTTTAATGACAACGAGAAAATTTCCTTGGCAAATTTTTTTTTATGTAATTCCTTACTGGATGACTCTTTCACACGATCCATTGTCCTGTAAATGTTTTAAACGAGATCTTCTGTCCCCATATATCTCTTATCAAATAAATTTTAATGACAACGAGAAAATTTCCATGGCGAATTTTTTTTCATGTAAATCCTTACTGGATGGCTCTTTCACATGATCCATTGTCCTGTAAATATTTCAAACGTGATCTTCAGGACCCATACATGGAATTTGAATCATTGTATCTGCCCCCATATAACTCTTATCAAATGAATTTTAATGACAACGAGAAAATTTCCTTGGCAAAATTTTTTCTATGTAAATCCTTACTGGATGGCTCTTTCACACGGTCCATTGTCCTGTAAATGTTTCAAACGTGATCTTCAGGACCCATACATGGAATTTGAGTCATTGTATCTGGAATTTGAGTCAATGTATCTGTCCCCATATAACTCTTATCAAATCTATTTTAATGACAACGAGAAAATTTTCTTGGCAAAATTTTTTTTATGTAAATCCTTACTGGATGAAAGAGCCACATGATCCATTGTCCTGTAAATGTTTCAAACGTAATCTTCAGGACCCATATATGAAATTTGAGTCATTGTATCTGCCCCCATATAACTCTTATCAAATGAATTTTAATGACAACGAGAAAATTTCCTTGGCAACATTTTTTTCATGTAAATCCTTACTGGATGGCTCTTTCACACTATCAATTGCCCTGAAAATGTTTCAAACGTGATCTTCAGGACCCATACATGGAATTTGAGTCAATGTATCTGCCTCCATAGAACTCTTATCAAATAAATTTTAATGACAACATGAAAATTTCCTTGGCGAAATTTTTTTCATGTAAATCCTTACTGGATGACTCTTTCACACGATCCATTGTCCTGTAAATGTTTTAAACGAGATCTTCAGGACCCATACATGGAATTTGAGTCAATGTATCTGTCCCCATATAACTCTTATCAAATCTATTTTAATGACAACGAGAAAATTTCCTTGGCAAAATTCTTTAATGTAAATCCTTACTGGATGGCTCTTTCACACGATCCATTCTCCTGTAAATGTTTCAATCGTAATCTTCAGGACCCATACATGGAATTTGAGTCAATGTATCTGCCCCCATATAACTCTTATCAAATGAATTTTAATGACAACGAGAAAATTTCCCCGGCAAAATTTTTTTTATGTAATTCCTTACTGGATGGCTCTTTTAAACGATCCTTTTTCCTGTAAATGTTTCAAACGTGATCTTCAGGACCCATACATGGAATTTGAGTCATTGTATCTGCCCCCATATAACTCTTATCAAATGAATTTTAATGACAACGAGAAAATTTCCTTGGCGATTTTTTTCTATGTAAATCCTTACTGGATGGCTCTTTCACACGATCCATTGTCCTGTAAATGTTTCAAACGTGATCTTCAGGACACATACATGGAATTTGAGTCATTGTATCTGTCCCCATATATCTCTTATCAAATAAATTTTAATGACAACGAGAAAATTTCCATGGCGAATTTTTTTTCATGTAAATCCTTACTGGATGGCTCTTTCACATGATCCATTGTCCTGTAAATATTTCAAACGTGATCTTCAGGACCCATACATGGAATTTGAATCATTGTATCTGCCCCCATATAACTCTTATCAAATGAATTTTAATGACAACGAGAAAATTTCCTTGGCAAAATTTTTTCTATGTAAATCCTTACTGGATGGCTCTTTCACACGGTCCATTGTCCTGTAAATGTTTCAAACGTGATCTTCAGGACCCATACATGGAATTTGAGTCATTGTATCTGCCCCCGTATATCTCTTATCAAATGAATTTTAATGACAACGAGAAAATTTCCATGGCGAATTTTTTTTTCATGTAAATCCTTAATGGATGGCTCTTTCACACGATCCATTGTCCTGTAAATGTTCCAAACAAGATCTTCAGGAACCATACATGGAATTTGAGTCATTGTATCTGCCCCCATATAACTCTTATCAAATGAATTTTAATGACAACGAGAAAATTTCCTTGGCAATTTTTTTTTATGTAAATCCTTACTGGATGGCTCTTTCACACGATCCATTGTCCTGTAAATATTTTAAACGTGATCTTCAGGACCCATACATTGAATTTGAGTCATTGTATCTGCCCCCATATATCTCATATCAAATGAATTTTAATGACAACGAGAAAATTTCCTTGGCGAAGTTTTTTGCATGTAAATCCTTACTGGACGGTTCTTTCACACGATCCATTGTCCTGTAAATGTTTCAAACGTGATATTCAGGACCCATACATGGAATTTGAGTCATTGTATCAGCCCCCATATAACTCTTATCAAATGAATTTTAATGACGAGAAAATTTCTTTGGCAAATTTTTTTTATGTCAATCCATACTGGATGGCTCTTTCACACGATCCATTGTATTGTAAATGTTTTGAACGTGATCTTCAGGACCCATGCAGGATTTTGAGTCAATGTATCTGCCCCCATATAACTCTTATCAAATCTATTTTAATGACACCGAGAAAATTTCCTTGGAAAAATTTATATTATGGTAATCCTTACTGGATGGCTCTTTCACACGATCCATTGTCCTGTAAATGCTCCAAACGTGATCTTCAGGACCCATACATGGAATTTGAGTCAATGTATCTGCCCCATATAACTCTTATCAAATGAATTTTAATGACGAGAAAATTTCTTTGGCAAATTTTTTTTTATGTAAATCCATACTGGATGGCTCTTTCAAACGATCCATTAACTTGTAAATGTTTCAAACGTGATCTTCAGGACCCATACATGGAATTTGAGTCATTGTATCCGCCCACATATATCTCTTATCAAATGAATTTTAATGACAACGAGGAAATTTCCTTGGCCAAATTTTTTTTCATGTAAATCCTTACTGGATGGCTCTTTCACACTATCCATTGTCCTGAAAATATTTCAAACGTGATCTGCAGGACCCATACATGGAATTTGAGTCAATGTATTTGCCCCCATATAACCTCTATCAAATGAATTTTAATGACAACGAGAATATCTCCTTCTCAAATTTTTTTTCATGTAAATCCTTACTGGATGGCTCTTTCACACGATCCTTTGTCCTGTAAATTTTTCAAACGTGATCTTCAGGACCCATACATGGAATTTGAGTCAATGTATCTGCCCGCATATAACTCTTATCAAATGAATTTTAATGACGAGAAAATTTCCTTGGCAAATTTTTTTTTATGTAAATCCATACTGGATGGCTCTTTCAAACGATCCATTGTTCTGTAAATGTTTCAAACGTGATCTTCAGGATCCATACATGGAATTTGAGTCATTGTATCCGCCCACATATATCTCTTATCAAATGAATTTTAATGACAACGAGAAAATTTCCTTGGCCAAATTTTTTTTCATGTAAATCCTTACTGGATGGCTCTTTCACACTATCCATTGTCCTGAAAATATTTCAAACGTGTTCTTCAGGACCCATACATGGAATTTGAGTCAATGTATCTGCCCCCCTTATAACTCTTATCAAATGAATTTTAATGACAACGAGAATATCTCCTTGGCAAATTTTTTTTATGTAAATCCTCACTGGATGGCTCTTTCACATGATCCATTGTCCTGTAAATGTTTCAAACGTGATCTTCAGGACCCATACATGGAATTTGAGTCAATGTATCTGCCCCCATATATCTCTTATCAAATGAATTTTAATGACAACGAGTAAATTTCCATGGCGAATTTTTATTCATGTAAATCCTTACTGGATGACTCTTTCACACGATCCATTGTGGTGTAAATGTTTCAAACGAGATCTTCAGGACCCATACCTGGAATTTGAGTCATTGTATCTGCCCCCATATATTTCTTATCAAATGAATTTTAATGACAACGAGAAAATTTTCATGGCGAATTATTTTTTCATGTAAATCCTTACTGGATGGCTCTTTCACATGATCCATTGTCCTGTAAATGTTTCAAACGTGATCTTCAGGACCCATACATGGAATTTGAGTCAATGTATCTGCCTCCAGATAACTTTTATCAAATAAATTTTAATGACAACATGAAAATTTCCTTGGCGAAATTTTTTTCATGTAAATCCTTACTGGATGACTCTTTCACACGATCCATTGTCCTGTAAATATATCAAACGTGATCTTCAGGACCCATACATGGAATTTGAGTCAATGTATCTGCCTCCATATAACTCTTATCAAATAAATTTTAATGACAACATGAAAATTTCCTTGGCGAAATTTGTTCATGTAAATCCTTACTGGATGACTCTTTCACACGATCCATTGTCCTGTAAATGTTTCAAACGTGATCTTCAGGACCCATACATGGAATTTGAGTCAATGTATCTGCCTCCATATAACTCTTAACAAATGAATTTTAATGACAACGAGAAAATTTCCTTGGCCAAATTTTTTTTCATGTAAATCCTTACTGGATGGCTCTTTCACACTATCCATTGTCCTGAAAATATTTCAAACGTGATCTTCAGGACCCATACATGGAATTTGAGTCAATGTATCTGCCCCCCTTATAACTCTTATCAAATGAATTTTAATGACAACGAGAACATCTTCTTGGCAATTTTTTTTCATGTAAATCCTTACTGGATGACTCTTTCGCACGATCCATTGTCCTGTAAATGTTTCAAACGTGATCTTCAGGACCCATACATGGAATTTGAGTCATTGTATCTGCCCCCATATAACTCTTATCAAATGAATTTTAATGACAACGAGAATATCTCCTTGGCTAATTTTTTTTATGTAAATCCTTACTGAATGGCTCTTTCACACGATCCATTGACCTGTAAATGTTTCAAACGTGATCTTCAGGACCCATACATGGAATTTGAGTCAATGGATCTGCCTCCATATAACTCTTATCAAATGCATTTTAATGACAACGAGAAAATTTCCTTGGCGAAAATTTTTTCATGTAAATCCTTACTGGATGACTCTTTCACACGATCCATTGTCCTGTAAATGTTTCAAACGTGATCTTCAGGACCCATACATGGAATTTGAGTCAATGTATCTGCCTCCATATAACTCTTATCAAATGAATTTTAATGACAACGAGAAAATTTCCTTGGCAAAATTTTTTTCATGTAAATCCTTACTGGATGACTCTTTCACACGATCCATTGTCCTGTAAATGTTTCAAACGTGATCTTCAGGACCCATACATGGAATTTGAGTCATTGTATCTGCCCCCATATAACTCTTATCAAATGAATTTTAATGACAACGAGAAAATTTCCTTAGCAAAATTTTTTCTATGTAAATCCTTACTGGATGGCTCTTTCACACGATCCATTGTCCTGTAAATGTTTCAAACGTGATCTTCAGGACCCATACATGGAATTTGAGTCATTGTATCTACCCCCATATATCTCTTATCAAATGAATTTTAATGACAACGAGAAAATTTCCATGGCGAATTTTTTTTTCATGTAAATCCTTACTGAATGGCTCTTTCACACGATCCATTGTCCTGTAAATGTTCCAAACAAGATCTTCAGGACAATACATGGAATTTGAGTTATTGTATCTGCCCCCATATAACTCTTATCAAATGAATTTTAATGACAACGAGAAAATTTCCTTGGCAATTTTTTTTTTATGTAAATCCTTACTGGATGGCTCTTTCACACGCTCCATTGTCCTGTAAATGGTTTAAACGTGATCTTCAGGACCCATACATGAAATTTGAGTCATTGTATCTGCCCCCATATAACTCTTATCAAATATATTTTAATGACACCGAGAAAATTTCCTTGGAAAAATTTATATTATGTTAATCCTTACTGGATGGCTCTTTCACACGATCCATTGTCCTGTAAATGCTCCAAACGTGAGTCATTGTATCTGCCCCCATATATCTCTTATCAAATGAATTTTAATGACAACGAGAAAATTTCCATGGCGAATTTTTTTTCATGTAAATCCTTACTGGATGGCTCTTTCACACGGTCCATTGTCCTGTAAATGTTTCAAACGTGATCTTAAGGACCCATACATGGAATTTGAGTCATTGTATCCGCCCACATATATCTCTTATCAAATGAATTTTAATGACAACGAGAAAATTTCCTTAGCCAAATTTTTTTTCATGTAAATCCTTACTGGATGGCTCTTTCACACTATCCATTGTCCTGAAAATATTTCAAACGTGATCTGCAGGACCCATACATGGAATTTGAGTCAATGTATCTGCCCCCATATAACTCTTATCAAATGAATTTTAATGACAACGAGAATATCTCCTTTTCAATTTTTTTTATGTAAATCCTCACAGGATGGCTCTTTCACACGATCCATTGTCCTGTAAATTTTTTTTCATGTAAATCCTTACTGGATGGCTCTTTCACACTATCCATTGTCCTGAAAATATTTCAAACGTGATCTGCAGGACCCATACATGGAATTTGAGTCAATGTATCTGCCCCCATATATCTCTTATCAAATGAATTTTAATGACAACGAGAAAATTACCATGGCGATTTTTTTTTTTCATGTAAATCCTTACTGGATGGCTCTTTCACATGATCCATTGTCCTGTAAATGTTTAAAACGTGATCTTCAGGACCCAT
Organism: Malaya genurostris; assembly: GCF_030247185.1. Taxonomy (NCBI): domain Eukaryota; kingdom Metazoa; phylum Arthropoda; class Insecta; order Diptera; family Culicidae; genus Malaya; species Malaya genurostris. The sequence goes on from NC_080570.1 coordinate 86,861,900, forward strand.
ACATGGAATTTGAGTCAATGTATCTGCCTCCATATAACTCTTATCAAATGAATTTTAATGACGAGAAAATTTCCTTGGCAAAATTTTTTTATGTAAATCCTTACTGGATGGCTCTTTCACACGATCCATTGTCCTGTAAATGTTTTAAACGAGATCTTCAGGACCCATACATGGAATTTGAGTCAATGTATCTGTCCCCATATAACTCTTATCAAATCTATTTTAATGACAACGAGAAAATTTCCTTGGCAAAATTTTTTTTATGTAAATCCTTACTGGATGGCTCTTTCACACGATCCATTGTCCTGTAAATGTTTCAAACGTAATCTTCAGGACCCATACATGGAATTTGAGTCATTGTATCTGCCCCCATATAACTCTTATCAAATGAATTTTAATGACAACGAGAAAATTTCCTTGGCAACTCAAATTTTGACATACTGTTCCAGCTTATGAATTTGAGTAATCGCAACTCGATTCAAAGAGCATGTACAGACAAATCTGCAGACCTGGCATCTCTGATTGCCATGTTGCCAGATTTGTATCCCAAATCCCAAATATTTCTGGCAAATCACGTATTTTTCTAGCTTCGTCAGGGCATATTCGGTAGTGTTCTAGTTCTAGATACACAATTTATATCAGTTACAATATTTAAATCTGGATTTTATAACAAGTTGGCAGTCCCAACAGAGTTTTTGCTCGTGTATCAGAGCAAATTCAGTAGCTGCAAGATTCATATGTGTGGTCTATAATAAAACTGAAACTAAAACAAACGTACACACTTAATTTTTTTAGCTGAGTCTCGGCAAATAAATGCCGAGATTCGCACAGCCGAGTAATCAGCAATCATCTAGGCAAAAATAATATAACTGAGCGTCTCGGCACCCTCAAATTTGACAAACGTCGAATATTGCCGAAATCGCCAGCATAAGATTTACTGTTTGCTCAGTGAAACGTTCACTGAATATTCGGCAATAAAATAAAACGAAAAAATGAAAAAAACAAATTACCGAATCATCAGTTATTAAAAATCTAGGCAATTAATTTTGTTTGTAATTTCTAAACATTATAAACACACCATTCAGGATCAAAAATTCATTTTATTAACATTTAAAGGAGGCTTATAAATTTGTTGCCAGTAGTGCTTAAAGCCTCTACCTTAAAACATGTAGCATAATAAAAAGCGGCGTTTCCGGATGCGGCCACCTTGAGTCGAGCTGGAAATATGAAAATTAAAATAAATATACAAAATATTTCAATATTTAATGATGCATATACGGCATTGTTCAAAAAATAAACTTAATTGGATCTATTGAATTTGTCCATGCATTGGGTTATTTTTTCGCATATCACCCAAAGTTTTATCTCGAGGACACTTTGAGCCCCGTGTTGGGTGTTTTTCCCTTATAATGTGATCTGATAAAGTCGCTTTTTATAAAGCGAAACATGTCACTATATTTATTCAATATTTTTACTAGGAAGTGGTTCCACGTTTCTTCGAACATTATCCATTTTTTCACTCGAGAATTTCATCAGAAAATAATCGCGCAATGCGAAGCGAAAATGTAACGCGGCAATAAATGACAGCTGTCGTGCTGAATCTCGGCAACAGCTAGCGCATATTCCGAAATCTCGGCAAACGTCTCTGCTGATGTCGGCATATCTGTTGTTTACTGATAAATTCAGCAAGCAATTATATAGCGGTAATAATAATAATAATAATAATAATAATAATAATAATAATAATAATAATAATAATATTAATAATAATAATAATAATAATAATAATATTAATAATAATATTAATAATAATAATAATAATAATAATAATAATAATAATAATAATAATAATAATAATAATAATAATAATAATTAAGTCTCCGATGCTGAGATGCCAGGTAAAAATTTCAAATATCTGCAGACAGGGTCTGTAAATCTGAAAAAAAAATCTGCAGTCAGCAAGTATGTCTTGCTGGCAGCAATTTCTCTATAAAGTATGACACGAAAAACTGACTTGGCGAGCAAAAAAAAAAGGGTCGCGGAAATTTCAAAAGTCTGTAAATATAGAGGAATTCTGCGAGAATTTCAAAAGTCTGTAAAAGTCTGCGAGAATTTCAAAAGTCTGCAAAAGTCTGCACAACGAAAAATGTCTGCTGCACTATACCCCAAATCTGCAGATTTACAGACAAATCTGCAGACCTGGCATCTCTGCTCCGATGTCAATATTTACGACAGGACCACGCAGCGTTGTCAGCAGAGAGGCCAAGTAAAAAATACAAATATCTTCAGACAGGATTGCAAAAGTCTGTATCAGTGCTGTCAACTGTTTTTTTTTTCCAAAAATGTGTATTTGGCGGAAAAATCCAGCTGTACAATATATTTCTCGAAAAATCCAAACATCGATTTAGTGCGAAAACTGAATTTGCGACTAAAAAAAAGGGTCGGGGACCTGGCTGATTTACCCCTATGGAATCCAACACAAAAACTGAAAATCGGTATTTACCTGTATGAAAATTGAAATATCGGTATTTTGAGAGCATATCTTTCTGTATCGAGTCCAAAAATCGGTATAAATACCGAGAAATCGATAAAGTTGGCAGCGCTGGTCTGTATGTTCGAAAGAATGTTTGCAGTTAGCAAGTATGTCTTTATTTATGTATAAAGTATGATACGCTAAACTGACTTGCCGAGTAAGAAAATAGTCGCGGCGATTTCGACTTGAGTTACCAGCTATCTACTCATTTTTGCGTTAAGGGACGAAATTATCAAAACTGGAGTGATTTTTACTCAAAATAAGAAAAAATTATTTTGTTCAAAATTTGAGTAAGTTCAAGTCAAAATTTGAGTTTCTTGCTCTCAAAATGAAGAAATTTTTTTCGTTAAATTTCATATACAAAGTTATTCTTTCTTTTGAATGCGCAAAATAGTGATCAAAACAATTTCCTTTTGAACGATTTGGAGTCAAAATTGAATTATTTTGATATTTTTATGTTGCGCTTTTCACTAAGCGCAATTAAAACCACAAAACATCTATGATTGACGTTGATTCATGTTTTAAAAACACGATCTAGAAACGGCAATGGAAAACAATGTATTTTTGCATTATTAATTTTGATAAGAATATTCCGAGAATGAAAAAGAAATTTTTTTTTGCACTCGAATGTTTAAAAACTCAACGCTTACTCTAATGTATGAATAAATACGAGAGAACTCATGGCAACGATTTTACTTTACTCAAATCCATACTCAAATTTTGACATACTGTTCCAGCTTATGAATTTGAGTAATCGCAACTCGATTCAAAGAGCATGTACAGACAAATCTGCAGACCTGGCATCTCTGATTGCCATGTTGCCAGATTTGTATGGCAAATCCCAAATACTTCTGGCAAATCACGTATTTTTCTAGCTTCATCAGGGCATATTCGGTAGTGGTCTAGTTCTAGATACACAATTTATGTCAGTTACAATATTTAAATCTGGATTTTATAACAAGAAAACTGGCAGTCCCAACAGAGTTTTTGCTCGTGTATCAGAGCAAATTCAGTAGCTGCAAGATTTCATATGGGTGATCTACAATAAAACAATAATACAATAATAATAATAATAATAATAATTAAGTCTCCGATTCTGAGATGCCAGGTAAAAATTTCAAATATCTGCAGACAGGGTCTGTAAATCTGAAAAAAAAATCTGCAGTCAGCAAGTATGTCTTGCTGGCAGCAATTTCTCTATAAAGTATGGTTCGCGGAAATTTCAAAAGTCTATAAATATAGAGGAAAGTCTGCGAGAATTTCAAAAGTCTGTAAAAGTCTGCGAGAATTTCAAAAGTCTGCAAAAGTCTGCACAACGGAAAATGTCTGCAGCACTATACCCCAAATCTGCAGATTTACAGACAAATCTGCAGACCTGGCATCTCTGCTCCGATGCCAACAATGAGCTAAATTTTCTTTTTCACATTATATGATATTCTAATGATTTTGCACTATTAGCATTTCCAATAATAGTTACAAGATGTGTTCAACATCATGTCATATATATGAGATAATCTTATGAAACATAAAACTCTTCTTAACGTTATTTTTACAGGATTTCCATATAACGAATGAAATTTCCAGTCTGAGTCAAATTTATTGGCGCGTCTTATAACCATTACTAGATATCCGCACAACATACATTGGAACAATTTATGAAGCGCATATTATATTCACTTCGATTTTATTTAGATAGGTTCATATATACCATATGACTAGTTTTATAAAATTTATATATATATATATATATATATATATATATATATATATATATATATATATATATATATATATATATATATATATATATATATATATATATATATATATATATATATATATATATATATATATATAACTTTCAATGGAGCTCATAAGAATAGTAGATAATCGCCAACTACTACTTTTCTTTGAGGATTCAAGCTTTACTAGTATTCCGTTCGGTAAGGGATATTTGCGAAAGAGAAGTGAGATTCCGAGACTGAAAATAAAAATGAATCTTACTAAACAGATAGAGTAATGAAATGTACCCGATATATATTTCATGGTCCGTTAACGCATATCCTTGAACGAAGTTGGATGAGCTGTCTTGTCAGCGATTTAAAATTACAATGAGATGCGGAACTTCCTGAAAAAAATGGTCTGGAGCAGTTGATGAATATCGAGGACACAACTATTTCTTCAGCTTCAAGCAGTACGATTCACGACTTCCATCGGATTTCCATATAAATTATATGGGATATTTTTATAACTTTCATTATGATAACGTCCATATAGATTTGACGTACACATTAAATAAAGATTATAAGTTTCCATATAATTTCTATGAAGTATATTCTGCATATGATTCATATGACAAATCTAATGAATATAAATAAGATTTTCATTTCAGTGAATATTTACGACAGGACCACGCAGCGTTGCCAGCAGAGATGCCAAGTAAAAAATACAAATATCTTCAGACAGGGTTGCAAAAGTCTGTATCAGTGCTGTCAACTGTTTTTTTTCCAAAATGTGTGTTTGGCGAAAAAATCCAGCTGTACAATATATTTCTCGAAAAATCCAAACATCGATTTAGTGCGAAAACTGAATTTGCGACTAAAAAAAAGGGTCGGGAACCTGGCTGATTTACCCCTATGGAATCCAACACAAAAACTGAAAATCGGTATTTACCTGTATGAAAATTGAAATATCGGCATTTTGAGAGCATATCTTCCTGTATCGAGTCCAAAAATCGGTATAAATACGATTTGGAGTCAAAATTGAATTATTTTGATATTTTTATGTTGCGCTTTTCACTAAGCGCAATTAAAACCACAAAACATCTATGATTGACGTTGATTCATGTTTTATAAACACGATCTAGAAACGGCAATGGAAAACATTGTATTTTTGTATTATTTATTTTGATAAGAATATTCCGAGAATGAAAACGCACTGAATTGCAAGAAGTTTTTTTGCACTCGAATGTTTAAAAACTCAACGCTTACTCTAATGTATGAATAAATACGAGAGAACTCATGGCAACGAGTTTACTTTACTCAAATCCATACTCAAATTTTGACATACTGTTCCAGCTTATGAATTTGAGTAATCGCAACTCGATTCAAAGAGCATGTACAGACAAATCTGCAGACCTGGCATCTCTGATTGCCATGTTGCCAGATTTGTATGGCAAATCCCAAATATTTCTGGCAAATCACGTATTTTTCTAGCTTCGTCAGGGCATATTCGGTAGTGTTCTAGTTCTAGATACATAATTTATGTCAGTTACAATATTTAAATCTGGATTTTATAACAAGTTGGCAGTCCCAACAGAGTTTTTGCTCGTGTATCAGAGCAAATTCAGTAGCTGCAAGATTCATATGGGTGGTCTATAATAAAACTGAAACTAAAACAAACGTACACACTTAATTTTTTTAGTTGAGTGTCGGCAAATAAATGCCGAGATTCGCACAGCCGAGTAATCAGCAATCATCTAGGCAAAAATAATATAACTGAGCGTCTCGGCACCCTCAAATTTGACAAACGTCGAATATTGCCGAAATCGCCAGCATAAGATTTACTGTTTGCTCAGTGAAACGTTCGCTGAATATTCGGCAATAAAATAAAACGAAAAAAAAAAATAAATTACCGAATCATCAGTTATTAAAAATCTAGGCAATTAATTTTGTTTGTAATTTCTAAACATTATAAACACACCATTCAGGATCAAAAAATCATTTTATTAACATTTAAAGGAGGCTTACAAATTTGTTGCCAGTAGTGCTTAACGCCTCTACCTTAAAACATGTAGCATAATAAAAAGCGGCGTTTCCGGATCCGGATTGAGTCGAGCTGTAAATATGAAAATTAAAATAAATATACAAAAAATTTCAATATTTAATGATGCATATACGGCATTGTTCAAAAAATATTGGATCTATTGAATTTGTCCATGCATTGGGTTATTTTTTCGCAGTTTTATCTCGAGGACACTTTGAGCCCCGTGTTGGGTGTTTTTCCCTTATAATGTGATCTGATAAAGTCGCTTTTTATAAAGCGAAACATGTCACTATATTTATTCAATATTTTTACTTGGAAGTGGTTCCACGTTTCTTCGAACATTATCCATTTTTTCACTCGAGAATTTCATCAGAAAATAATCGCGCAATGCGAAGCGAAAATGTAACGCGGCAATAAATGACAGCTGTCGTGCTGAATCTCGGCAACAGCTAGCGCATATTCCGAAATCTCGGCAAACGTCTCTGCTGATGTCGGCATATCTGTTGTTTACTGATAAATTCAGCAAGCAATTATATAGCGGTAATAATAATAATAATAATAATAATAATAATAATAATAATAATAATAATAATAATAATAATAATAATAATAATAATAATAACAATAATAATAATAATAATAATAATAATAATAATAATAATAATAATAATAATAATAATAATAATAATAATAATAATAATAATAATAATAATAATAATAATAATAATAATAATAATAATAATAATAATAATAATAATAATAATAATAATAATAATAATAATAATAATAATAATAATAATAATAATAATAATAATAATAATAAAAATAATAATAATAATAATAATAATAATAATAATTAAGTCTCCGATGCTGAGATGCCAGGTAAAAATTTCAAATATCTGCAGACAGGGTCTGTAAATCTGAAAAAAAAAATCTGCAGTCAGCAAGTATGTCTTGCTGGCAGCAATTTCTCTATAAAGTATGGTTCGCGGAAATTTCAAAAGTCTATAAATATAGAGGAAAGTCTGCGAGAATTTCAAAAGTCTGTAAAAGTCTGCGAGAATTTCAAAAGTCTGCACAACGAAAAATGTCTGCAGCACTATACCCCAAATCTGCAGATTTACAGACAAATCTGCAGACCTAGCATCTCTGCTCCGATGCCAATATTTACGACAGGACCACGCAGCGTTGCCAGCAGAGATGCCAAGTAAAAAATACAAATATCTTCAGACAGGGTTGCAAAAGTCTGTATCAGTGCTGTCAACTGTTTTTTTTTCAAAAATGTGTGTTTGGCGAAAAAATCCAGCTGTACAATATATTTCTCGAAAAATCCAAACATCGATTTAGTGCGAAAACTAAATTTGCGACTAAAAAAAGGGTCGGGGACCTGGCTGATTTACCCCTATGGAATCCAACACAAAAACTGAAAATCGGTATTTACCTGTATGAAAATTGAAATATCGGTATTTTGAGAGCATATCTTCCTGTATCAAGTCCAAAAATCGGTATAAATACCGAGAAATCGATAAAGTTCGCAGCGCTGGTCTGTATGTTCGAAAGAATATCTGCAGTTAGCAAGTATGTCTTTATTTATATAAAGTATATAAAGTATGATACGCTAAACTGACTTGCCGAGTAAAAAAATAGTCGCGGCGATTTCGACTTGAGTTACCAGCTATCTACTCATTTTTGCGTTAAGGGACGATATTATCAAAACTGGAGTGATTTACTCAAAATAAGAAAAAATTATTTTGTTCAAAATTTGAGTAAGTTCAAGTCAAAATTTGAGTTTCTTGCTCTCAAAATGAAGAAATTTTTCTTCGTTAAATTTGATATACAAAGTTATTCTTTCTTTTGAATGCGCAAAATAGTGATCAAAACCATTTCCTTTTGAACGATTTGGAGTCAAAATTGAATTATTTTGATATTTTTATGTTGCGCTTTTCACTAAGCGCAATTTAAACCACAAAACATCTATGATTGACGTTGATTCATGTTTTAAAAACACGATCTAGAAACGGCAATGGAAAACAATGTATTTTTGCATTATTTATTTTGATAAGAATATTCCGAGAATGAAAACGCACTGAATTGCAAGAAGTTTTTTTTGCACTTGAATGTTTAAAAACTCAACGCTTACTCTAATGTATGAATAAATACGAGAGAACTCATGGCAACGAGTTTACTTTACTCAAATCCATACTCAAATTTTGACATACTGTTCCAGCTTATGAATTTGAGTAATCGCAACTCGATTCAAAGAGCATGCACAGACAAATCTGCAGACCTGGCATCTCTGATTGCCATGTTGCCAGATTTGTATGGCAAATCCCAAATATTTCTGGCAAATCACGTATTTTTCTAGCTTCGTCAGGGCATATTCGGTAGTGTTCTAGTTCTAGATACACAATTTATGTCAGTTACAATATTTAAATCTGGATTTTATAACGAGTTGGCAGTCCCAACAGAGTTTTTGCTCGTGTATCAGAGCAAATTCAGTAGCTGCAAGATTCATATGGGTGGTCTATAATAAAACTGAAACTAAAATAAACGTACACACTTAATTTTTTGAGCTGAGTCTCGGCAAATAAATGCCGAGATTCGCACAGCCGAGTAATCAGCAATCATCTAGGCAAAAATAATATAACTGAGCGTCTCGGCCCCCCTCAAATTTGACAAACGTCGAATATTGCCGAAATCGCCAGCATAAGATTTACTGTTTGCTCAGTGAAACGTTCGCTGAATATTCGGCAATAAAATAAAACGAAAAAATGAAAAAAAAAACAAATTACCGAATCATCAGTTATTAAAAATCTAGGCAATTAATTTTGTTTGTAATTTCTAAACATTATAAACACACCATTCAAGATCAAAAATTCATTTTATTAACATTTAAAGGAGGCTTACAAATTTGTTCCCAGTAGTGCTTAAAGCCTCTACCTTAAAACATGTAGCATAATAAAAAGCGGCATTTCCGGATGCGGCCACCTTGAGTCGAGCTGGAAATATGAAAATTAAAATAAATATACAAAATATTTCAATATTTAATGATGCATATACGGCATTGTTCAAAAAATAAACTTAATTGGATCTATTGAATTTGTCCATGCATTGGGTTATTTTTTCGCATATCACCCAAAGTTTTATCTCGAGGACACTTTGAGCCCCGTGTTGGGTGTTTTTCCCTTATAATGTGATCTGATAAAGTCGCTTTTTATAAAGCGAAACATGTCACTATATTTATTCAATATTTTTACTAGGAAGTGGTTCCACGTTTCTTCGAACATTATCCATTTTTTCACTCGAGAATTTCATCAGAAAATAATCGCGCAATGCGAAGCGAAAATGTAACGCGGCAATAAATGACAGCTGTCGTGCTGAATCTCGGCAACAGCTAGCGCATATTCCGAAATCTCGGCAACGTCTCTGCTGATGTCGGCATATCTGTTGTTTACTGATAAATTCAGCAAGCAATTATATAGCGGTAATAATAATAATAATAATAATAATAATAATAATAATAATAATAATAATAATAATATTAATAATAATAATAATAATAATAATAATAATAATAATAATAATAATAATAATTAAGTCTCCGATGTTGAGATGCCAGGTAAAAATTTCAAATATCTGCAGGCAGGGTCTGTAAATCTGAAAAAAAATCTGCAGTCAGCAAGTATGTCTTGCTGGCAGAAATTTCTCATGAAGTATGACACGAAAAACTGACTTGGCGAGAAAAAAAAGGGTCGCGGAAATTTCAAAAGTCTGTAAATATAGAGGAAAGTCTGCGAGAATTTCAAAAGTCTATAAAAATCTGCGAGAATTTCAAAAGTCTGCAAAAGTCTGCACAACGAAAAATGTCTGCAGCACTATACCCCAAATCTGCAGATTTACAGACAAATCTGCAGACCTGGCATCTCTGCTCCGATGTCAATATTTACGACAGGACCACGCAGCGTTGTCAGCAGAGATGCCAAGTAAAAAATACAAATATCTTCAGACAGGATTGCAAAAGTCTGTATCAGTGCTGTCAACTGTTTTTTTTTCCAAAAATGTGTATTTGGCGGAAAAATCCAGCTGTACAATATATTTCTCGAAAAATCCAAACATCGATTTAGTGCGAAAACTGAATTTGCGACTAAAAAAAAGGGTCGGGGACCTGGCTGATTTACCCCTATGGAATCCAACACAAAAACTGAAAATCGGTATTTACCTGTATGAAAATTGAAATATCGGTATTTTGAGAGCATATCTTCCTGTATCGAGTCCAAAAATCGGTATAAATACCGAGAAATCGATAAAGTTGGCAGCGCTGGTCTGTATGTTCGAAAGAATATTTGCAGTTAGCAAGTATGTCTTTATTTATGTATAAAGTATGATACGCTAAACTGACTTGCCGAGTAAGAAAATAGTCGCGGCGATTTCGACTTGAGTTACCAGCTATCTACTCATTTTTGCGTTAAGGGACGAAATTATCAAAACTGGAGTGATTTTTACTCAAAATAAGAAAAAAATATTTTGTTCAAAATTTGAGTAAGTTCAAGTCAAAATTTGAGTTTCTTGCTCTCAAAATGAAGAAATTTTTTTCGTTAAATTTCATATACAAAGTTATTCTTTCTTTTGAATGCGCAAAATAGTGATCAAAACCATTTCCTTTTGAACGATTTGGAGTCAAAATTGAATTATTTTGATATTTTTATGTTGCGCTTTTCACTAAGCGCAATTAAAACCACAAAACATCTATGATTGACGTTGATTCATGTTTTAAAAACACGATCTAGAAACGGCAATGGAAAACAATGTATTTTTGCATTATTTATTTTGATAAGAATATTCCGAGAATGAAAACGCATGGATGGCTCTTTCACACGATCCATTGTCCTGTAAATGTTTCAAACGAGATCTTCAGGACCCATACATGGAATTTGAGTCAATGTATCTGTCCCCATATAACTCTTATCAAATCTATTTTAATGACAACGAGAAAATTTCCTTGGCAAAATTTTTTTTATGTAAATCCTTACTGGATGGCTCTTTCACACGATCCATTGTCCTGTAAATGTTTCAAACGTAATCTTCAGGACCCATACATGGAATTTGAGTCAATGTATCTGCCCCCATATAACTCTTATCAAATGAATTTTAATGACAACGAGAAAATTTCCTTGGCAATTTTTTTTTTATGTTATTCCTTACTGGATGACTCTTTCACACGATCCATTGTCCTGTAAATGTTTTAAACGAGATCTTCAGGACCCATACATGGAATTTGAGTCAAAGTATCTGTCCTCATATAACTCTTATCAAATCTATTTTAATGACAACGAGAAAATTTCCTTGGCAAAATTTTTTTTATGTAAATCCTTACTGGATGAAAGAGCCACATGATCCATTGTCCTGTAAATGTTTCAAACGAGATCTGCAGGACCCATACATGGAATTTGAGTCAATGTATCTGTCCCCATATAACTCTTATCAAATCTATTTTAATGACAACGAGAAAATTTCCTTGGCAAAATTTTTTTTATGTAAATCCTTACTGGATGGCTCTTTCACACGATCCATTGTCCTGTAAATGTTTCAAACGTAATCTTCAGGACCCATACATGGAATTTGAGTCAATGTATCTGCCCCCATATAACTCTTATCAAATGAATTTTAATGACAACGAGAAAATTTCCTTGGCAAATTTTTTTTTATGTTATTCCTTACTGGATGACTCTTTCACACGATCCATTGTCCTGTAAATGTTTTAAACGAGATCTTCAGGACCCATACATGGAATTTGAGTCAATGTATCTGTCCCCATATAACTCTTATCAAATCTATTTTAATGACAACGAGAAAATTTCCTTGGCAAAATTTTTTTTATGTAAATCCTTACTGGATGAAAGAGCCACATGATCCATTGTCCTGTAAATGTTTCAAACGTAATCTTCAGGACCCATACATGGAATTTGAGTCATTGTATCTGCCCCCATATAACTCTTATCAAATGAATTTTAATGACAACGAGAAAATTTCCTTGGCGAAATTTTTTTCATGTAAATCCTTACTGGATGACTCTTTCACACGATCCATTGTCCTGTAAATGTTTTAAACGAGATCTTCAGGACCCATACATGGAATTTGAGTCAATGTATCTGTCCCCATATAACTCTTATCAAATCTATTTTAATGACAACGAGAAAATTTCCTTGGCAAAATTCTTTAATGTAAATACTTACTGGATGGCTCTTTCACACGATCCATTGTCCTGTAAATGTTTCAATCGTAATCTTCAGGACCCATACATGGAATTTGAGTCAATGTATCTGTCCCCATATAACTCTTATCAAATCTATTTTAATGACAACGAGAAAATTTCCTTGGCAAAATTTTTTTTATGTAAATCCTTACTGGATGGCTCTTTCACACGATCCATTGTCCTGTAAATGTTTCAAACGTAATCTTCAGGACCCATACATGGAATTTGAGTCAATGTATCTGCCCCCATATAACTCTTATCAAATGAATTTTAATGACAACGAGAAAATTTCCATGGCGAATTATTTTTTCATGTAAATCCTTACTGGATGGCTCTTTCACATGATCCATTGTCCTGTAAATGTTTTAAACGAGATCTTCAGGACCCATACATGGAATTTGAGTCAATGTATCTGTCCCCATATAACTCTTATCAAATCTATTTTAATGACAACGAGAAAATTTCCTTGGCAAAATTTTTTTTATGTAAATCCTTACTGGATGGCTCTTTCACACGATCCATTGTCCTGTAAATGTTTCAAACGTAATCTTCAGGACCCATACATGGAATTTGAGTCAATGTATCTGCCCCCATATAACTCTTATCAAATGAATTTTAATGACAACGAGAAAATTTCCTTGGCGAAATTTTTTTCATGTAAATCCTTACTGGATGACTCTTTCACACGATCCATTGTCCTGTAAATGTTTTAAACGAGATCTTCAGGACCCATACATGGAATTTGAGTCAATGTATCTGTCCCCATATAACTCTTATCAAATCTATTTTAATGACAACGAGAAAATTTCCTTGGCAAAATTCTTTAATGTAAATACTTACTGGATGGCTCTTTCACACGATCCATTGTCCTGTAAATGTTTCAATCGTAATCTTCAGGACCCATACATGGAATTTGAATCATTGTATCTGCCCCCATATAACTCTTATCAAATGAATTTTAATGACAACGAGAAAATTTCCTTGGCAAAATTTTTTTATGTAATTCCTTACTGGATAGCTCTTTTACACGATCCATTGTCCTGTAAATGTTTCAAACGTGATCTTCAGGACCCATACATGGAATTTGAGTCATTGTATCTGCCCCCATATAACTCTTATCAAATGAATTTTAATGACAACGAGAAAATTTCCATGGCGAATTATTTTTTCATGTAAATCCTTACTGGACTTATTTTTTCATGTAAATCCTTAAGGACTCTTTCACACGATCCATTGTCCTGTAAATGTTTCAAACGTGATCGTGTGAAAGAGTCATCCAGTAAGGATTTACATGAAAAAAATTTCGCCAAGGAAATTTTCATGTTGTCATTAAAATTTATTTGATAAGAGTTATATGGAGGCAGATACAATGACTCAAATTCCATGTATGGGTCCTGAAGATCACGTTTGAAACATTTACAGGACAATGGATCGTGTGAAAGAGCCATTCAGTAAGGATTTACATAGAAAAAATTTTGCCAAGGAAATTTTCTCGTTGTCATTAAAATTCATTTGATAAGAGTTATATGGGGGCAGATACAATGACTCAAATTCCATGTATGGGTCCTGAAGATTACGATTGAAACATTTACAGGACAATGGATCGTGTGAAAGAGCCATCCAGTAAGGATTTACATAAAAAAAATTTGCCAAGGAAATTTTCATGTTGTCATTAAAATTTATTTGATAAGAGTTATATGGAGGCAGATACATTGACTCAAATTCCATGTATGGGTCCTGAAGATCACGTTTGAAACATTTACAGGACAATGGATCGTGTGAAAGAGTCATCCAGTAAGGATTTACATGAAAAAAAGTTTCGCCAAGGAAATTTTCATGTTGTCATTAAAATTTATTTGATAAGAGTTATATGGAGGCAGATACATTGACTCAAATTCCATGTATGGGTCCTGAAGATCACGTTTGAAACATTTACAGGACAATGGATCGTGTGAAAGAGTCATCCAGTAAGGATTTACATGAAAAAAAGTTTCGCCAAGGAAATTTTCAAGTTGTCATTAAAATTTATTTGATAAGAGTTATATGGAGGCAGATACATTGACTCAAATTCCATGTATGGGTCCTGAAGATCACGTTTGAAACATTTACAGGACAATGGATCGTGTGAAAGAGTCATCCAGTAAGGATTTACATGAAAAAAAGTTTCGCCAAGGAAATTTTCATGTTGTCATTAATATTTATTTGATAAGAGTTATATGGAGGCAGATACATTGACTCAAATTCCATGTATGGGTCCTGAAGATCACGTTTGAAACATTTACAGGACAATGGATCGTGTGAAAGAGTCATCCAGTAAGGATTTACATGAAAAAAAGTTTCGCCAAGGAAATTTTCATGTTGTCATTAAAATTTATTTGATAAGAGTTATATGGAGGCAGATACATTGACTCAAATTCCATGTATGGGTCCTGAAGATCACGTTTGAAACATTTACAGGACAATGGATCGTGTGAAAGAGTCATCCAGTAAGGATTTACATGAAAAAAAGTTTCGCCAAGGAAATTTTCATGTTGTCATTAAAATTTATTTGATAAGAGTTATATGGAGGCAGATACATTGACTCAAATTCCATGTATGGGTCCTGAAGATCACGTTTGAAACATTTACAGGACAATGGATCATGTGAAAGAGTCATCCAGTAAGGATTTACATGAAAAAAAATTTCGCCAAGGAAATTTTCATGTTGTAATTAAAATTTATTTGATAAGAGTTATATGGAAGCAGATACATTGACTCAAATTCCATGTATGGGTCCTGAAGATCACGTTTGAAATATTTACAGGACAATGGATCGTGTGAAAGAGTCATCCAGTAAGGATTTACATGAAAAAAATTTCGCCAAGGAAATTTTCATGTTGTCATTAAAATTTATTTGATAAGAGTTATATGGGGGCAGATACAATGACTCAAATTCCATGTATGGGCCCTGAAGATCACGTTTGAAACATTTACAGGACAATGGATCGTGTCAAAGAGCCATCCAGTAAGGAATTACATAAAAAAAATTTTGCCAAGGAAATTTTCTCGTTGTCATTAAAATTCATTTGATAAGAGTTATATGGGGGCAGATACATTGACTCAAATTCCATGTATGGGTCCTGAAGATTACGTTTGAAACATTTACAGGACAATGGATCGTGTGAAAGAGCCATCCAGTAAGGATTTACATAGAAAAAATTTTGCCATGGAAATTTTCTCGTTGTCATTAAAATTTATTTGATAAGAGTTATATGGAGGCAGATACATTGACTCAAATTCCATGTATGGGTCCTGAAGATCACGTTTGAAACATTTACAGGACAATGGATCGTGTGAAAGAGTCATCCAGTAAGGATTTACATGAAAAAAAGTTTCGCCAAGGAAATTTTCATGTTGTCATTAAAATTTATTTGATAAGAGTTATATGGAGGCAGATACATTCACTCAAATTCCATGTATGGGTCCTGAAGATCACGTTTGAAACATTTACAGGACAATGGATCGTGTGAAAGAGTCATCCAGTAAGGATTTACATGAAAAAAAGTTTCGCCAAGGAAATTTTC
The DNA here is from genome assembly GCF_030247185.1 of Malaya genurostris. NCBI lineage: Eukaryota > Metazoa > Arthropoda > Insecta > Diptera > Culicidae > Malaya > Malaya genurostris. The sequence goes on from NC_080570.1 coordinate 86,878,014, forward strand.
ATGTTGTCATTAAAATTTATTTGATAAGAGTTATATGGAGGCAGATACATTGACTCAAATTCCATGTATGGGTCCTGAAGATCACGTTTGAAACATTTACAGGACAATGGATCGTGTGAAAGAGTCATCCAGTAAGGATTTACATGAAAAAAAGTTTCGCCAAGGAAATTTTCATGTTGTCATTAAAATTTATTTGATAAGAGTTATCTGGAGGCAGATACATTGACTCAAATTCCATGTATGGGTCCTGAAGATCACGTTTGAAACATTTACAGGACAATGGATCATGTGAAAGAGCCATCCAGTAAGGATTTACATGAAAAAATAATTCGCCATGGAAATTTTCTCGTTGTCATTAAAATTTATTTGATAAGAATCATATGGAGGCAGATACATTGACTCAAATTCCATGTATGGGTCCTGAAGATCACGTTTGAAACATTTACAGGACAATGGATCGTGTGAAAGAGTCATCCAGTAAGGATTTACATGAAAAAAATTTCGCCAAGGAAATTTTCATGTTGTCATTAAAATTTATTTGATAAGAGTTATATGGAGGCAGATACATTGACTCAAATTCCATGTATGGGTCCTGAAGATCACGTTTGAAACATTTACAGGACAATGGATCGTGTGAAAGAGTCATCCAGTAAGGATTTACATGAAAAAAAGTTTCGCCAAGGAAATTTTCATGTTGTCATTAAAATTTATTTGATAAGAGTTATATGGAGGCAGATACATTGACTCAAATTCCATGTATGGGTCCTGAAGATCACGTTTGAAACATTTACAGGACAATGGATCGTGTGAAAGAGTCATCCAGTAAGGATTTACATGAAAAAAAGTTTCGCCAAGGAAATTTTCATGTTGTCATTAAAATTTATTTGATAAGAGTTATATGGAGGCAGATACATTGACTCAAATTCCATGTATGGGTCCTGAAGATCACGTTTGAAACATTTACAGGACAATGGATCATGTGAAAGAGCCATCCAGTAAGGATTTACATAAAAAATAATTCGCCATGGAAATTTTCTCGTTGTCATTAAAATTTATTTGATAAGAGTTATATGGAGGCAGATACATTGACTCAAATTCCATGTATGGGTCCTGAAGATCACGTTTGAAACATTTACAGGACAATGGATCGTGTGAAAGAGTCATCCAGTAAGGATTTACATGAAAAAAAGTTTCGCCAAGGAAATTTTCATGTTGTCATTAAAATTTATTTGATAAGAGTTATATGGAGGCAGATACATTGACTCAAATTCCATGTATGGGTCCTGAAGATCACGTTTGAAACATTTACAGGACAATGGATCGTGTGAAAGAGTCATCCAATAAGGATTTACATGAAAAAAAGTTTCGCCAAGGAAATTTTCATGTTGTCATTAAAATTTATTTGATAAGAGTTATATGGGGGCAGATACAATGACTCAAATTCCATGTATGGGTCCTGAAGATCACGTTTGAAACATTTACAGGACAATGGATCGTGTGAAAGAGTCATCCAGTAAGGATTTACATGAAAAAAATTCGCCAAGGAAATTTTCATGTTGTCATTAAAATTTATTTGATAAGAGTTATATGGAGGCAGATACATTGACTCAAATTCCATGTATGGGTCCTGAAGATCACGTTTGAAACATTTACAGGACAATGGATCGTGTGAAAGAGTCATCCAGTAAGGATTTACATGAAAAAAAGTTTCGCCAAGGAAATTTTCATGTTGTCATTAAAATTTATTTGATAAGAGTTATATGGAGGCAGATACATTGACTCAAATTCCATGTATGGGTCCTGAAGATCACGTTTGAAACATTTACAGGACAATGGATCGTGTGAAAGAGCCATCCAGTAAGGATTTACATGAAAAAAAGTTTCGCCAAGGAAATTTTCATGTTGTCATTAAAATTTATTTGATAAGAGTTATATGGAGGCAGATACATTGACTCAAATTCCATGTATGGGTCCTGAAGATCACGTTTGAAACATTTACAGGACAATGGATCATGTGAAAGAGCCATCCAGTAAGGATTTACATAAAAAATAATTCGCCATGGAAATTTTCTCGTTGTCATTAAAATTTATTTGATAAGAGTTATATGGAGGCAGATACATTGATTCAAATTCCATGTATGGGTCCTGAAGATCACGTTTGAAACATTTACAGGACAATGGATCGTGTGAAAGAGTCATCCAGTAAGGATTTACATGAAAAAAAGTTTCGCCAAGGAAATTTTCATGTTGTCATTAAAATTTATTTGATAAGAGTTATATGGAGGCAGATACATTGACTCAAATTCCATGTATGGGTCCTGAAGATCACGTTTGAAACATTTACAGGACAATGGATCGTGTGAAAGAGTCATCCAGTAAGGATTTACATGAAAAAAATTTCGCCAAGGAAATTTTCATGTTGTCATTAAAATTTATTTGATAAGAGTTATATGGAGGCAGATACATTGACTCAAATTCCATGTATGGGTCATGAAGATCACGTTTGAAACATTTACAGGACAATGGATCGTGTGAAAGAGTCATCCAGTAAGGATTTACATGACAAAAATTTCGCCAAGGAAATTTTCATGTTGTCATTAAAATTTATTTGATAAGAGTTATATGGAGGCAGATACATTGACTCAAATTCCATGTATGGGTCATGAAGATCACGTTTGAAACATTTACAGGACAATGGATCGTGTGAAAGAGTCATCCAGTAAGGATTTACATGAAAAAAAGTTTCGCCAAGGAAATTTTCATGTTGTCATTAAAATTTATTTGATAAGAGTTATATGGAGGCAGATACATTGACTCAAATTCCATGTCCTGAAGATCACGTTTGAAACATTTACAGGACAATGGATCGTGTGAAAGAGTCATCCAGTAAGGATTTACATGAAAAAAAGTTTCGCCAAGGAAATTTTCATGTTGTCATTAAAATTTATTTGATAAGAGTTATATGGAGGCAGATACATTGACTCAAATTCCATGTATGGGTCCTGAAGATCACGTTTGAAACATTTACAGGACAATGGATCGTGTGAAAGAGTCATCCAGTAAGGATTTACATGAAAAAAAGTTTCGCCAAGGAAATTTTCATGTTGTCATTAAAATTTATTTGATAAGAGTTATATGGGGGCAGATACAATGACTCAAATTCCATGTATGGGCCCTGAAGATCACGTTTGAAACATTTACAGGACAATGGATCGTGTCAAAGAGCCATCCAGTAAGGAATTACATAAAAAAAATTTTGCCAAGGAAATTTTCTCGTTGTCATTAAAATTCATTTGATAAGAGTTATATGGGGGCAGATACATTGACTCAAATTCCATGTATGGGTCCTGAAGATTACGTTTGAAACATTTACAGGACAATGGATCGTGTGAAAGAGCCATCCAGTAAGGATTTACATAGAAAAAATTTTGCCATGGAAATTTTCTCGTTGTCATTAAAATTTATTTGATAAGAGTTATATGGAGGCAGATACATTGACTCAAATTCCATGTATGGGTCCTGAAGATCACGTTTGAAACATTTACAGGACAATGGATCGTGTGAAAGAGTCATCCAGTAAGGATTTACATGAAAAAAAGTTTCGCCAAGGAAATTTTCATGTTGTCATTAAAATTTATTTGATAAGAGTTATATGGAGGCAGATACATTGACTCAAATTCCATGTATGGGTCCTGAAGATCACGTTTGAAACATTTACAGGACAATGGATCGTGTGAAAGAGTCATCCAGTAAGGATTTACATGAAAAAAATTTCGCCAAGGAAATTTTCATGTTGTCATTAAAATTTATTTGATAAGAGTTATCTGGAGGCAGATACATTGACTCAAATTCCATGTATGGGTCCTGAAGATCACGTTTGAAACATTTACAGGACAATGGATCATGTGAAAGAGCCATCCAGTAAGGATGTACATGAAAAAATAATTCGCCATGGAAATTTTCTCGTTGTCATTAAAATTTATTTGATAAGAATTATATGGAGGCAGATACATTGACTCAAATTCCATGTATGGGTCCTGAAGATCACGTTTGAAACATTTACAGGACAATGGATCGTGTGAAAGAGTCATCCAGTAAGGATTTACATGAAAAAAATTTCGCCAAGGAAATTTTCATGTTGTCATTAAAATTTATTTGATAAGAGTTATATGGAGGCAGATACATTGACTCAAATTCCATGTATGGGTCCTGAAGATCACGTTTGAAACATTTACAGGACAATGGATCGTGTGAAAGAGTCATCCAGTAAGGATTTACATGAAAAAAAGTTTCGCCAAGGAAATTTTCATGTTGTCATTAAAATTTATTTGATAAGAGTTATATGGAGGCAGATACATTGACTCAAATTCCATGTATGGGTCCTGAAGATCACGTTTGAAACATTTACAGGACAATGGATCGTGTGAAAGAGTCATCCAGTAAGGATTTACATGAAAAAAAGTTTCGCCAAGGAAATTTTCATGTTGTCATTAAAATTTATTTGATAAGAGTTATATGGAGGCAGATACATTGACTCAAATTCCATGTATGGGTCCTGAAGATCACGTTTGAAACATTTACAGGACAATGGATCATGTGAAAGAGCCATCCAGTAAGGATTTACATGAAAAATAATTCGCCATGGAAATTTTCTCGTTGTCATTAAAATTTATTTGATAAGAGTTATATGGAGGCAGATACATTGACTCAAATTCCATGTATGGGTCCTGAAGATCACGTTTGAAACATTTACAGGACAATGGATCGTGTGAAAGAGTCATCCAGTAAGGATTTACATGAAAAAAAGTTTCGCCAAGGAAATTTTCATGTTGTCATTAAAATTTATTTGATAAGAGTTATATGGAGGCAGATACATTGACTCAAATTCCATGTATGGGTCCTGAAGATCACGTTTGAAACATTTACAGGACAATGGATCGTGTGAAAGAGTCATCCAGTAAGGATTTACATGAAAAAAATTTCGCCAAGGAAATTTTCATGTTGTCATTAAAATTTATTTGATAAGAGTTATATGGAGGCAGATACATTGACTCAAATTCCATGTATGGGTCATGAAGATCACGTTTGAAACATTTACAGGACAATGGATCGTGTGAAAGAGTCATCCAGTAAGGATTTACATGACAAAAATTTCGCCAAGGAAATTTTCATGTTGTCATTAAAATTTATTTGATAAGAGTTATATGGAGGCAGATACATTGACTCAAATTCCATGTATGGGTCATGAAGATCACGTTTGAAACATTTACAGGACAATGGATCGTGTGAAAGAGTCATCCAGTAAGGATTTACATGAAAAAAAGTTTCGCCAAGGAAATTTTCATGTTGTCATTAAAATTTATTTGATAAGAGTTATATGGAGGCAGATACATTGACTCAAATTCCATGTCCTGAAGATCACGTTTGAAACATTTACAGGACAATGGATCGTGTGAAAGAGTCATCCAGTAAGGATTTACATGAAAAAAATTTCGCCAAGGAAATTTTCATGTTGTCATTAAAATTTATTTGATAAGAGTTATATGGAGGCAGATACATTGACTCAAATTCCATGTATGGGTCCTGAAGATCACGTTTGAAACATTTACAGGACAATGGATCGTGTGAAAGAGTCATCCAGTAAGGATTTACATGAAAAAAATTTCGCCAAGGAAATTTTCATGTTGTCATTAAAATTTATTTGATAAGAGTTATATGGAGGCAGATACATTGACTCAAATTCCATGTATGGGTCCTGAAGATCACGTTTGAAACATTTACAGGACAATGGATCGTGTGAAAGAGTCATCCAGTAAGGATTTACATGAAAAAAAGTTTCGCCAAGGAAATTTTTATGTTGTCATTAAAATTTATTTGATAAGAGTTATATGGAGGCAGATACATTGACTCAAATTCCATGTATGGGTCCTGAAGATCACGTTTGAAACATTTACAGGACAATGGATCGTGTGAAAGAGTCATCCAGTAAGGATTTACATGAAAAAAAGTTTCGCCAAGGAAATTTTCATGTTGTCATTAAAATTTATTTGATAAGAGTTATATGGAGGCAGATACATTGACTCAAATTCCATGTATGGGTCCTGAAGATCACGTTTGAAACATTTACAGGACAATGGATCGTGTGAAAGAGTCATCCAGTAAGGATTTACATGAAAAAAAGTTTCGCCAAGGAAATTTTTATGTTGTCATTAAAATTTATTTGATAAGAGTTATATGGAGGCAGATACATTGACTCAAATTCCATGTATGGGTCCTGAAGATCACGTTTGAAACATTTACAGGACAATGGATCGTGTGAAAGAGTCATCCAGTAAGGATTTACATGAAAAAAAGTTTCGCCAAGGAAATTTTCATGTTGTCATTAAAATTTATTTGATAAGAGTTATATGGAGGCAGATACATTGACTCAAATTCCATGTATGGGTCCTGAAGATCACGTTTGAAACATTTACAGGACAATGGATCGTGTGAAAGAGTCATCCAGTAAGGATTTACATGAAAAAAAGTTTCGCCAAGGAAATTTTCATGTTGTCATTAAAATTTATTTGATAAGAGTTATATGGAGGCAGATACATTGACTCAAATTCCATGTATGGGTCCTGAAGATCACGTTTGAAACATTTACAGGACAATGGATCGTGTGAAAGAGTCATCCAGTAAGGATTTACATGAAAAAAAGTTTCGCCAAGGAAATTTTCATGTTGTCATTGAAATTTATTTGATAAGAGTTATATGGAGGCAGATTCCATGTATGGGTCCTGAAGATCACGTTTGAAACATTTACAGGACAATGGATCGTGTGAAAGAGTCATCCAGTAAGGATTTACATGAAAAAAATTTCGCCAAGGAAATATTCATGTTGTCATTAAAATTCATTTGATAAGAGTTATATGGGGGCAGATACAATGACTCAAATTCCATGTATGGGTCCTGAAGATTACGTTTGAAATATTTACAGGACAATGGATCGTGTGAAAGAGCCATCCAGTAAGGATTTACATAAAAAAAAATTTGACAAGGAAATTATCTCGTTGTCATTAAAATAGATTTGATAAGAGTTATATGGGGACAGATACATTGACTCAAATTCCATGTATGGGTCCTGAAGATCTCGTTTAAAACATTTACAGGACAATGGATCGTGTGAAAGAGTCATCCAGTAAGGAATTACATAAAAAAATTTTGCCAAGGAAATTTTCTCGTTGTCATTAAAATTCATTTGATAAGAGTTATATGGGTGCAGATACATTGACTCAAATTCCATGTATGGGTCCTGAAGATTACGTTTGAAATATTTACAGGACAATGGATCGTGTGAAAGAGTCATCCAGTAAGGATTTACATGAAAAAAAGTTTCGCCAAGGAAATTTTCATGTTGTCATTAAAATTTATTTGATAAGAGTTATATGGAGGCAGATACATTGACTCAAATTCCATGTATGGGTCCTGAAGATCACGTTTGAAATATTTACAGGACAATGGATCGTGTGAAAGAGTCATCCAGTAAGGATTTACATGAAAAAAATTTCGCCAAGGAAATTTTCATGTTGTCATTAAAATTTATTTGATAAGAGTTATATGGGGGCAGATACAATGACTCAAATTCCATGTATGGGTCCTGAAGATCACGTTTGAAACATTTACAGGACAATGGATCGTGTGAAAGAGCCATCCAGTAAGGAATTACATAAAAAAAATTTTGCCAAGGAAATTTTCTCGTTGTCATTAAAATTCATTTGATAAGAGTTATATGGGGGCAGATACATTGACTCAAATTCCATGTATGGGTCCTGAAGATTACGTTTGAAACATTTACAGGACAATGGATCGTGTGAAAGAGCCATCCAGTAAGGATTTACATAGAAAAAATTTTGCCATGGAAATTTTCTCGTTGTCATTAAAATTTATTTGATAAGAGTTATATGGAGGCAGATACATTGACTCAAATTCCATGTATGGGTCCTGAAGATCACGTTTGAAACATTTACAGGACAATGGATCGTGTGAAAGAGTCATCCAGTAAGGATTTACATGAAAAAAAGTTTCGCCAAGGAAATTTTCATGTTGTCATTAAAATTTATTTGATAAGAGTTATATGGAGGCAGATACATTGACTCAAATTCCATGTATGGGTCCTGAAGATCACGTTTGAAACATTTACAGGACAATGGATCGTGTGAAAGAGTCATCCAGTAAGGATTTACATGAAAGAAATTTCGCCAAGGAAATTTTCATGTTGTCATTAAAATTTATTTGATAAGAGTTATCTGGAGGCAGATACATTGACTCAAATTCCATGTATGGGTCCTGAAGATGACGTTTGAAACATTTACAGGACAATGGATCATGTGAAAGAGCCATCCAGTAAGGATTTACATGAAAAAATAATTCGCCATGGAAATTTTCTCGTTGTCATTAAAATTTATTTGATAAGAATTATATGGAGGCAGATACATTGAATCAAATTCCATGTATGGGTCCTGAAGATCACGTTTGAAACATTTACAGGACAATGGATCGTGTGAAAGAGTCATCCAGTAAGGATTTACATGAAAAAAATTTCGCCAAGGAAATTTTCATGTTGTCATTAAAATTTATTTGATAAGAGTTATATGGAGGCAGATACATTGACTCAAATTCCATGTATGGGTCCTGAAGATCACGTTTGAAACATTTAAACGACAATGGATCGTGTGAAAGAGTCATCCAGTAAGGATTTACATGAAAAAAAGTTTCGCCAAGGAAATTTTCATGTTGTCATTAAAATTTATTTGATAAGAGTTATATGGAGGCAGATACATTGACTCAAATTCCATGTATGGGTCCTGAAGATCACGTTTGAAACATTTACAGGACAATGGATCGTGTGAAAGAGTCATCCAGTAAGGATTTACATGAAAAAAAGTTTCGCCGAGGAAATTTTCCTGTTGTCATTAAAATTTATTTGATAAGAGTTATCTGGAGGCAGATACATTGACTCAAATTCCATGTATGGGTCCTGAAGATCACGTTTGAAACATTTACAGGACAATGGATCATGTGAAAGAGCCATCCAGTAAGGATTTACATGAAAAAATAATTCGCCATGGAAATTTTCTCGTTGTCATTAAAATTTATTTGATAAGAGTTATATGGAGGCAGATACATTGACTCAAATTCCATGTATGGGTCCTGAAGATCACGTTTGAAACATTTACAGGACAATGGATCGTGTGAAAGAGTCATCCAGTAAGGATTTACATGAAAAAAAATTTCGCCAAAGAAATTTTCATGTTGTCATTAAAATTTATTTGATAAGAGTTATATGGAGGCAGATACATTGACTCAAATTCCATGTATGGGTCCTGAAGATCACGTTTGAAATATTTACAGGACAATGGATCGTGTGAAAGAGTCATCCAGTAAGGATTTACATGAAAAAAATTTCGCCAAGGAAATTTTCATGTTGTCATTAAAATTTATTTGATAAGAGTTATATGGAGGCAGATGCATTGATTCAAATTCCATGTATGGGTCCTGAAGATCACGTTTGAAACATTTACAGGACAATGGATCGTGTGAAAGAGTCATCCAGTAAGGATTTACATGAAAAAAATTTCGCCAAGGAAATTTTCATGTTGTCATTAAAATTTATTTGATAAGAGTTATATGGAGGCAGATACATTGACTCAAATTCCATGTATGGGTCCTGAAGATCGCGTTTGAAACATTTACAGGACAATGGATCGTGTGAAAGAGTCATCCAGTAAGGATTTACATGAAAAAAATTTCGCCAAGGAAATTTTCATGTTGTCATTAAAAATTATTTAATAAGAGTTATCTGGAGGCAGATACATTGATTCAAATTCCATGTATGGGTCCTGAAGATCACGTTTGAAACATTTACAGGACAATGGATCGTGTGAAAGAGTCATCCAGTAAGGATTTACATGACAAAAATTTCGCCAAGGAAATTTTCATGTTGTCATTAAAATTTATTTGATAAAAGTTATATGGAGGCAGATACATTGACTCAAATTCCATGTATGGGTCCTGAAGATCACGTTTGAAACATTTACAGGACAATGGATCGTGTGAAAGAGTCATCCAGTAAGGATTTACATGAAAAAAAGTTTCGCCAAGGAAATTTTCATGTTGTCATTAAAATTTATTTGATAAGAGTTATATGGAGGCAGATACATTGACTCAAATTCCATGTATGGGTCCTGAAGATCACGTTTGAAACATTTACAGGACAATGGATCGTGTGAAAGAGTCATCCAGTAAGGATTTACATGAAAAAAATTTCGCCAAGGAAATTTTCATGTTGTCATTAAAATTTATTTGATAAGAGTTATATGGAGGCAGATACATTGACTCAAATTCCATGTATGGGTCCTGAAGATCACGTTTGAAACATTTACAGGACAATGGATCGTGTGAAAGAGTCATCCAGTAAGGATTTACATGAAAAAAAGTTTCGCCAAGGAAATTTTCATGTTGTCATTAAAATTTATTTGATAAGAGTTATATGGAGGCAGATACATTGACTCAAATTCCATGTATGGGTCCTGAAGATCACGTTTGAAACATTTACAGGACAATGGATCGTGTGAAAGAGTCATCCAGTAAGGATTTACATGAAAAAAAGTTTCGCCAATGAAATTTTCATGTTGTCATTAAAATTTATTTGATAAGAGTTATATGGAGGCAGATACATTGACTCAAATTCCATGTATGGGTCCTGAAGATCACGTTTGAAACATTTACAGGACAATGGATCGTGTGAAAGAGTCATCCAGTAAGGATTTACATGAAAAAAAGTTTCGCCAAGGAAATTTTCATGTTGTCATTAAAATTTATTTGATAAGAGTTATATGGAGGCAGATACATTGACTCAAATTCCATGTATGGGTCCTGAAGATCACGTTTGAAACATTTACAGGACAATGGATCGTGTGAAAGAGTCATCCAGTAAGGATTTACATGAAAAAAATTTCGCCAAGGAAATTTTCATGTTGTCATTAAAATTCATTTGATAAGAGTTATATGGGGGCAGATACAATGACTCAAATTCCATGTATGGGTCCTGAAGATTACGTTTGAAACATTTACAGGACAATGGATCGTGTGAAAGAGCCATCCAGTAAGGATTTACATAAAAAAAATTTTGCCAAGGAAATTATCTCGTTGTCATTAAAATAGATTTGATAAGAGTTATATGGGGACAGATACATTGACTCAAATTCCATGTATGGGTCCTGAAGATCTCGTTTAAAACATTTACAGGACAATGGATCGTGTGAAAGAGTCATCCAGTAAGGAATTACATAAAAAAAATTTGCCAAGGAAATTTTCTCGTTGTCATTAAAATTCATTTGATAAGAGTTATATGGGGGCAGATACATTGACTCAAATTTCATGTATGGGTCCTGAAGATTACGTTTGAATCATTTACAGGACAATGGATCGTGTGAAAGAGCCATCCAGTAAGGATTTACATAAACAAAATTTTGCCAAGGAAATTTTCTCGTTGTCATTAAAATAGATTTGATAAGAGTTATATGGGGACAGATACATTGACTCAAATTCCATGTAAGGGTCCTGAAGATCACGTTTGAAACATTTACAGGACAATGGATCGTGTGAAAGAGCCATCCATGCGTTTTCATTCTCGGAATATTCTTATCAAAATAAATAATGCAAAAATACATTGTTTTCCATTGCCGTTTCTAGATCGTGTTTTTAAAACATGAATCAACGTCAATCATAGATGTTTTGTGGTTTTAATTGCGCTTAGTGAAAAGCGCAACATAAAAATATCAAAATAATTCAATTTTGACTCCAAATCGTTCAAAAGGAAATGGTTTTGATCACTATTTTGCGCATTCAAAAGAAAGAATAACTTTGTATATGAAATTTAACGAAGAAAAATTTCTTCATTTTGAGAGCAAGAAACTCAAATTTTGACTTGAACTTACTCAAATTTTGAACAAAATATTTTTTTCTTATTTTGAGTAAATCACTCCAGTTTTGATAATATCGTCTCTTAACGCAAAAATGAGTAGATAGCTGGTAACTCAAGTCGAAATCGCCGCGACTATTTTCTTACTCGGCAAGTCAGTTTAGCGTATCATACTTTATATACTTTATATAAATAAAGACATACTTGCTAACTGCAGATATTCTTTCGAACATACAGACCAGCGCTGCGAACTTTATCGATTTCTCGGTATTTATACCGATTTTTGGACTCGATACAGCAAGATATGCTCTCAAAATGCCGATATTTCAATTTTCATACAGGTAAATACCGATTTTCAGTTTTTGTGTTGGATTCCATAGGGGTAAATCAGCCAGGTCCCGACCCTTTTTTTTAGTCGCAAATTCAGTTTTCGCACTAAATCGATGTTTGGATTTTTCGAGAAATATATTGTACAGCTGGATTTTTTCGCCAAACACACATTTTGGAAAAAAAAACAGTTGACAGCCCTGATACAGACTTTTGCAACCCTGTCTGAAGATATTTGTATTTTTTACTTGGCATCTCTGCTGGCAACGCTGCGTGGTCCTGTCGTAAATATTGGCATCGGAGCAGAGATGCCAGATCTGCAGATTTGTCTGTAAATCTGCAGATTTGGGGTATAGTGCTGCAGACTTTTTCCGTTGTGCAGACTTTTGCAGACTTTTGAAATTCTCGCAGACTTTTACAGACTTCAGCAGCAGACGGTTGCCGAGATTTCGGAATATGCGCTAGCTGTTGCCGAGATTCAGCACGACAGCTGTCATTTATTGCCGCGTTACATTTTCGCTTCGCATTGCGCGATTATTTTCTGATGAAATTATCGAGTGAAAAAATGGATAATGTTCGAAGAAACGTGGAACCACTTCCTAGTAAAAATATTGAATAAATATAGTGACATGTTTCGCTTTATAAAAAGCGACTTTATCAGATCACATTATAAGGGAAAAACACCCAACAAAGCTCAAAGTGTCCTCGAGATAAAACTTTGGGTGATATGCGAAAAAATAACTCAATGCATGGACAAATTCAATAGATCCAATTAAGTTTATTTTTTGAACAATGCCGTATATGCATCATTAAATATTGAAATATTTTGTATATTTATTTTAATGTTCATATTTCCAGCTCTACTCAAGGTGGCCGCATCCGGAAACGCCGCTTTTTATTATGCTACATGTTTTAAGGTAGAGGCTTTAAGCACTACTGGCAACAAATTTGTAAGCCTCCTTTAAATGTTAATAAAATGAATTTTTGATCCTGAATGGTGTGTTTATAATGTTTAGAAATTACAAACAAAATTAATTGCCTAGATTTTTTATAACTGATGATTCGGTAATTTGTTTTTTTTTCATTTTTTCGTTTTATTTTATTGCCGAATATTCAGCGAACGTTTCACTGAGCAAACAGTTGTTGTATCAGCGTTCAGAATATTAAATTCTTTCAGTGTAACTGCGCTTTACTATGAACTATTTATCTAGATATTATGTAACATTCAATTAGTGTGTTTACGACAATGACTACCTGAAAATAAAAGATAAAAGTATGGTCTGAGAAAGAGCCGGTCTCTTCTTCGATTGGACTTCAAGCAAACAACATGTTTTATTTAACAACTACCGAAACACCCGAAAAGTTCTTTCAAGATACATATTGTTTCGGACATAATAACAGTAAATCTTATGCTGGCGATTTCGGCAATATTCGACGTTTGTCAAATTTGAGGGTGCCGAGACGCTTAGTTATATTATTTTTGCCTAGATGATTGCTGATTACTCGGCTGTGCGAATCTCGGCATTTATTTGCCGAGACTCAGCTAAAAAAATTAAGTGTGTACGTTTGTTTTAGTTTCAGTTTTATTATAGACCACCCAATCTTGCAGCTACTGAATTTGCTCTGATACACGAGCAAAAACTCTGTTGGGACTGCCAACTTGTTATAAAATCCAGATTTAAATATTGTAACTGACATAAATTGTGTATCTAGAACTAGAACACTACCGAATATGCCCTGACGAAGCTAGAAAAATACGTGATTTGCCAGAAATATTTGGGATTTGCCATACAAATCTGGCAACATGGCAATCAGAGATGCCAGGTCTGCAGATTTGTCTGTACAAGCTCTTTGAATCGAGTTGCGATTACTCAAATTCATAAGCTGGAACAGTATGTCAAAATTTGAGTATGGATTTGAGTAAAGTAAACTCGATGCCATGAGTTCTCTCGTATTTATTCATACATTAGAGTAAGCGTTGAGTTTTTAAACATTCGAGTGCAAAAAAAAACTTCTTGCAATTCAGTGCGTTTTCATTCTCGGAATATTCTTATCAAAATAAATAATGCAAAAATACATTGTTTTCCATTGCCGTTTCTAGATCGTGTTTTTAAAACATGAATCAACGTCAATCATAGATGTTTTGTGGTTTTAATTGCGCTTAGTGAAAAGCGCAACATAAAAATATCAAAATAATTCAATTTTGACTCCAAATCGTTCAAAAGGAAATAGTTTTGATCACTATTTTGCGCATTCAAAAGAAAGAATAACTTTGTATATGAAATTTAACGAAGAAAAATTTCTTCATTTTGAGAGCAAGAAACTCAAATTTTGACTTGAACTTACTCAAATTTTGAACAAAATAATTTTTTCTTATTTTGAGTAAAAATCACTCCAGTTTTGATAATTTCGTCCCTTAACGCAAAAATGAGTATATAGCTGGTAACTCAAGTCGAAATCGCCGCGACTATTTTCTTACTCGGCAAGTCAGTTTAGCGTATCATACTTTATATACTTTATATAAATAAAGACATACTTGCTAACTGCAGATATTCTTTCGAACATACAGACCAGCGCTGCGAACTTTATCGATTTCTCGGTATTTATACCGATTTTTGGACTCGATACAGGAAGATATGCTCTCAAAATGCCGATATTTCAATTTTCATACAGGTAAATACCGATTTTCAGTTTTTGTGTTGGATTCCATAGGGGTAAATCAGCCAGGTCCCCGACCCTTTTTTTAGTCGCAAATTCAGTTTTCGCACTAAATCGATGTTTGGATTTTTCGAGAAATATATTGTACAGCTGGATTTTTTCGCCAAACACACATTTTGGAAAAAAAAACAGTTGACAGCACTGATACAGACTTTTGCAACCCTGTCTGAAGATATTTGTATTTTTTACTTGGCATCTCTGCTGGCAACGCTGCGTGGTCCTGTCGTAAATATTGGCATCGGAGCAGAGATGCCAGGTCTGCAGATTTGTCTGTAAATCTGCAGATTTGGGGTATAGTGCTGCAGACAGTTTTCGTTGTGCAGACTTTTGCAGACTTTTGAAATTCTCGCAGACTTTTACAGACTTTTGAAATTTCCGCGAACCATACTTTATAGAGAAATTGCTGCCAGCAAGACATACTTGCTGACTGCAGATTTTTTTTTCATATTTACAGACCCTGTCTGCAGATATTTGAAATTTTTACCTGGCATCTCAGCATCGGAGACTTAATTATTATTATAATTATTATTATTATCATTATTATTATTATTATTATTATTAATATTATTATTATCATTATTATTATTATTATTATTAATATTATTATTATTATTATTATTATTATTATTATTATTATTATTATTATTAATATTATTATTATTATTATTATTACCGCTATATAATTGCTTGCTGAATTTATCAGTAAACAACAGATATGCCGACATCAGCAGAGACGTTTGCCGAGATTTCAGAATATGCGCTAGCTGTTGCCGAGATTCAGCACGACAGCTGTCATATATTGCCGCGTTACATTTTCGCTTCGCATTGCGCGATTATTTTCTGATGAAATTCTCGAGTGAAAAAATGGATAATGTTCGAAGAAACGTGGAACCACTTCCAAGTAAAAATATTGAATAAATATAGTGACATGTTTCGCTTTATAAAAAGCGACTTTATCAGATCACATTATAAGGGAAAAACACCCAACACGGGGCTCAAAGTGTCCTCGAGATAAAACTTTGGGTGATATGCGAAAAAATAACCCAATGCATGGACAAATTCAATAGATCCAATTAAGTTTATTTTTTGAACATTGCCGTATATGCATCATTAAATATTGAAATTTTTTGTATATTTATTTTAATTTTCATATTTCCAGCTCGACTCAAGGTGGCCGCATCCGGAAACGCCGCTTTTTATTATGCTACATGTTTTAAGGTAGAGGCTTTAAGCACTACTGGCAACAAATTTGTAAGCCTCCTTTAAATGTTAATAAAATGAATTTTTGATCCTGAATGGTGTGTTTATAATGTTTAGAAATTACAAACAAAATTAATTGCCTAGATTTTTAATAACTGATGATTCGGTAATTTGTTTTTTTTTTCATTTTTTCGTTTTATTTTATTGCCGAATATTCAGCGAACGTTTCACTGAGCAAACAGTAAATCTTATGCTGGCGATTTCGGCAATATTCGACGTTTGTCAAATTTGAGGGTGCCGAGACGCTTAGGTATATTATTTTTGCCTAGATGATTGCTGATTACTCGGCTGTGCGAATCTCGGCATTTATTTGCCGAGACTCAGCTAAAAAAATTAAGTGTGTACGTTTGTTTTAGTTTCAGTTTTATTATAGATCACCCAATCTTGCAGCTACTGAATTTGCTCTGATACACAGCTCTTTGAATCGAGTTGCGATTACTCAAATTCATAAGCTGGAACAGTATGTCAAAATTTGAGTTGCCAAGGAAATTTTCTCGTTGTCATTAAAATTCATTTGATAAGAGTTATATGGGGGCAGATACAATGACTCAAATTCCATGTATGGGTCCTGAAGATTACGTTTGAAACATTTACAGGACAATGGATCGTGTGAAAGAGCCATCCAGTAAGGATTTACATAAAAAAAAATTTGCCAAGGAAATTTTCTCGTTGTCATTAAAGATTTGATAAGAGTTATATGGAGGCAGATACATTGACTCAAATTCCATGTATGGGTCCTGAAGATCTCGTTTAAAACATTTACAGGACAATGGATCGTGTGAAAGAGTCATCCAGTAAGGAATTACATAAAAAAAATATTGCCAAGGAAATTTTCACGTTGTCATTAAAATTCATTTGATAAGAGTTATATGGGGGCAGATACATTGACTCAAATTCCATGTATGGGTCCTGCAGATCACGTTTGAAATATTTTCAGGACAATGGATAGTGTGAAAGAGCCATCCAGTAAGGATTTACATGAAAAAAAAATTGGCCAAGGAAATTTTCTCGTTGTTATTAAAATTCAGTTGATAAGAGATATATGTGGGCGGATACAATGACTCAAATTCCATGTATGGGTCATGAAGATCACGTTTGAAACATTTACAGGACAATGGATCGTGTGAAAGAGCCATCCAGTAAGGATTTACATGAAAAAAATTCGCCATGGAAATTTTCTCGTTGTCATTAAAATGCATTTGATAAGAGTTATATGGGGCAGATACATTGACTCAAATTCCATGTATGGGTCCTGAAGATCACGTTTGGAGCATTTACAGGACAATGGATCGTGTGAAAGAGCCATCCAGTAAGGATTTACATAAAAAAAAATTTGCAAAGGAAATTTTCTCGTTGTCATTAAAATTCATTTGATAAGAGTTATATGGGGGCAGATACAATGACTCAAATTCCATGTATGGGTCCTGAAGATCTTGTTTGGAACATTTACAGGACAATGGATCGTGTGAAAGAGCCATTCAGTAAGGATTTACATGAAATAAAAAATTCGCCATGGAAATTTTCTCGTTGTCATTAAAATTCATTTGATAAGAGATATATGGGGGCAGATACAATGACTCAAATTCCATGTATGAGTCCTGAAGATCACGTTTGATACATTTACAGGACAATGGATCGTGTGAAAGAGCCATCCAGTAAGGATTTACATAGAAAAAATTTTGCCAAGGAAATTTTCTCGTTGTCATTAAAATTCATTTGATAAGAGTTATATGGGGGCAGATACAATGACTCAAATTCCATGTATGGGTCCTGAAGATCACGTTTGAAACATTTACAGGACAATGGATCGTGCGAAAGAGTCATCCAGTAAGGATTTACATGAAAAAAATTTCGCCAAGGAAATTTTCATGTTGTCATTAAAATTTATTTGATAAGAGTTATATGGAGGCAGATACATTGACTCAAATTCCATGTATGGGTCCTGAAGATCGCGTTTGAAACATTTACAGGACATAGGATCGTGTGAAAGAGTCATCCAGTAAGGATTTACATGAAAAAAATTTCGCCAAGGAAATTTTCATGTTGTCATTAAAATTTATTTGATAAGAGTTATATGGGGGCAGATACAATGACTCAAATTCCATGTATGGGTCCTGAAGATCACGTTTGAAACATTTACAGGACAATGGATCATGTGAAAGAGCCATCCAGTAAGGATTTACATAAAAAAAATTTGCCAAGGAGATATTCTCGTTGTCATTAAAATTCATTTGATAAGAGTTATATGGGGGCAGATACAATGACTCAAATTCCATGTATGGGTCCTGAAGATCACGTTTGAAACATTTACAGGACAATGGATCGTGTGAAAGAGCCATCCAGTAAGGATTTACATAAAAAAAATTGCCAAGGAAATTTTCTCGTTGTCATTAAAATTCATTCGATAAGAGATATATGGGGGCAGATACAATCACTCAAATTCCATGTATGGGTCCTGAAGATCTTGTTTGGAACATTTACAGGACAATGGATCGTGTGAAAGAGCCATCCAGTAAGGATTTACATGAAAAAAAAATTCGCCATGGAAATTTTCTCGTTGTCATTAAAATTCATTTGATAAGAGATATACGGGGGCAGATACAATGACTCAAATTCCATGTATGGGTCCTGAAGATCACGTTTGAAACATTTACAGGACAATGGATCGTGTGAAAGAGCCATCCAGTAAGGATTTACATAGAAAAAATTTTGCCAAGGAAATTTTCTCGTTGTCATTAAAATTCATTTGATAAGAGTTATATGGGGGCAGATACAATGACTCAAATTCCATGTATGGGTCCTGAAGATCACGTTTGAAACATTTACAGGACAATGGATCGTGTGAAGGAGTCATCCAGTAAGGATTTACATGAAAAAAATTTCGCCAAGGAAATTTTCTCGTTGTCATTAAAATTCATTTGATAAGAGTTATATGGAGGCAGATACATTGACTCAAATTCCATGTATGGGTCCTGAAGATCACGTTTGAAACATTTACAGGACAATGGATCGTTTGAAAGAGTCATCCAGTAAGGATTTACATGAAAAAATTTTCGCCAAGGAAATTTTCATGTTGTCATTAAAATGCATTTGATAAGAGTTATATGGAGGCAGATCCATTGACTCAAATTCCATGTATGGGTCCTGAAGATCACGTTTGAAACATTTACAGGACAATGGATCGTGTGAAAGAGCCATCCAGTAAGGATTTACATAAAAAAAATTTGCCAAGGAGATATTCTCGTTGTCATTAAAATTCATTTGATAAGAGTTATATGGGGGCAGATACAATGACTCAAATTCCATGTATTGGTCCTGAAGATCACGTTTGAAACATTTACAGGACAATGGATCGTGCGAAAGAGTCATCCAGTAAGGATTTACATGAAAAAAATTTCGCCAAGAAAATTTTCATGTTGTCATTAAAATTTATTTGATAAGAGTTATATGGAGGCAGATACATTGACTCAAATTCCATGTATGGGTCCTGAAGATCACGTTTGAAACATTTACAGGACAATGGATCGTGTGAAAGAGTCATCCAGTAAGGATTTACATGAAAAAAATTTCGCCAAGGAAATTTTCATGTTGTCATTAAAATTTATTTGATAAGAGTTATATGGAGGCAGATACATTGACTCAAATTCCATGTATGGGTCCTGAAGATCACGTTTGAAATATTTACAGGACAATGGATCGTGTGAAAGAGTCATCCAGTAAGGATTTACATGAAAAAAATTTCGCCAAGGAAATTTTCATGTTGTCATTAAAATTTATTTGATAAGAGTTATCTGGAGGCAGATACATTGACTCAAATTCCATGTATGGGTCCTGAAGATCACGTTTGAAACATTTACAGGACAATGGATCATGTGAAAGAGCCATCCAGTAAGGATTTACATGAAAAAATAATTCGCCATGGAAATTTTCTCGTTGTCATTAAAATTCATTTGATAAGAAATATATGGGGGCAGATACAATGACTCAAATTCCATGTATGGGTCCTGAAGATCTCGTTTGAAACATTTACAGGACAATGGATCGTGTGAAAGAGTCATCCAGTAAGGATTTACATGAATAAAAATTCGCCATGGAAATTTTCTCGTTGTCATTAAAATTCATTTGATAAGAGATATATGGGGGCAGATACATTGACTCAAATTTCATGTATGGGTCCTGAAGATCACGTTTGAAACATTTACAGGACAATGGATCGTGTGAAAGAGCCATCCAGTGAGGATTTACATAAAAAAAATTTGCCAAGGAGATATTCTCGTTGTCATTAAAATTCATTTGATAAGAGTTATATGGGGGCAGATACATTGACTCAAATTCCATGTATGGGTCCTGAAGATCACGTTTGAAATATTTTCAGGACAATGGATAGTGTGAAAGAGCCATCCAGTAAGGATTTACATGAAAAAAAATTTGGCCAAGGAAATTTTCTCGTTGTCATTAAAATTCATTTGATAAGAGATATACGGGGGCAGATACAATGAGTCAAATTCCATGTATGGGTCCTGAAGATCACGTTTGAAACATTTACAGGACAATGGATCGTGTGAAAGAGCCATCCAGTAAGGATTTACATAGAAAAAATTTTGCCAAGGAAATTTTCTCGTTGTCATTAAAATTCATTTGATAAGAGTTATATGGGGGCAGATACAATGACTCAAATTCCATGTATGGGTCCTGAAGATCACGTTTGAAATATTTACAGGTCAATGGATCATGTGAAAGAGCCATCCAGTAAGGATTTACATAAAAAAAAATTGCCAAGGAGATATTCTCGTTGTCATTAAAATTCATTTGATAAGAGTTATATGGGGGCAGATACAATGACTCAAATTCCATGTATGGGTCCTGAAGATCACGTTTGAAACATTTACAGGACAATGGATCGTGTGAAAGAGCCATCCAGTAAGGATTTACATAAAAAAAAATTGCCAAGGAGATATTCTCGTTGTCATTAAAATTCATTTGATAAGAGTTATATGGGGGCAGATACAATGACTCAAATTCCATGTATGGGTCCTGAAGATCACGTTTGAAACATTTACAGGACAATGGATCGTGTGAAAGAGCCATCCAGTAAGGATTTACATAAATAAAATTGCCAAGGAAATTTTCTCGTTGTCATTAAAATTCATTTGATAAGAGTTATATGGGGGCAGATACAATGACTCAAATTCCATGTATGGGTCCTGAAGATCACGTTTGAAATATTTACAGGACAATGGATCATGTGAAAGAGCCATCCAGTAAGGATTTACATGAAAAAAAATTCGCCATGGAAATTTTCTCGTTGTCATTAAAATTTTTTTGATAAGAGATATATGGGGGCAGATACAATGACTCAAATTCCATGTATGGGTCCTGAAAATCACGTTTGAAACATTTTCAGGGCAATGGATAGTGTGAAAGAGCCATCCAGTAAGGATTTACATAAAAAAAATTTTGCCAAGGAAATTTTCTCGTTGTCATTAAAATTCATTTGATAAGAGTTATATGGGGGCAGATACAATGACTCAAATTCCATGTATGGGTCCTGAAGATTACGTTTGAAACATTTACAGGACAATGGATCGTGTGAAAGAGCCATCCAGTAAGGATTTACATAAAAAAAATTTTGCCAAGGAAATTTTCTCGTTGTCAATAAAATAGATTTGATAAGAGTTATATGGGGACAGATACATTGACTCAAATTCCATGTATGGGTCCTGAAGATCTCGTTTAAAACATTTACAGGACAATGGATCGTGTGAAAGAGTCATCCAGTAAGGAATTACATAAAAAAATTTTGCCAAGGAAATTTTCTCGTTGGCATTAAAATTCATTTGATAAGAGTTATATGGGGGCAGATACATTGACTCAAATTCCATGTATGGGTCCTGAAGATTACGTTTGAAACATTTACAGGACAATGGATCGTGTGAAAGAGCCATCCAGTAAGGATTTACATAAAAAAAATTTTGCCAAGGAAATTTTCTCGTTGTCATTAAAATAGATTTGATAAGAGTTATATGGGGACAGATACATTGACTCAAATTCCATGTATGGGTCCTGAAGATCTCGTTTGAAACATTTACAGGACAATGGATCGTGTGAAAGAGCCATCCATGCGTTTTCATTCTCGGAATATTCTTATCAAAATAAATAATGCAAAAATACATTGTTTTCCATTGCCGTTTCTAGATCGTGTTTTTAAAACATGAATCAACGTCAATCATAGATGTTTTGTGGTTTTAATTGCGCTTAGTGAAAAGCGCAACATAAAAATATCAAAATAATTCAATTTTGACTCCAAATCGTTCAAAAGGAAATGGTTTTGATCACTATTTTGCGCATTCGAAAGAAAGAATAACTTTGTATATGAAATTTAACGAAGAAAAATTTCTTCATTTTGAGAGCAAGAAACTCAAATTTTTACTTGAACTTACTCAAATTTTGAACAAAATAATTTTTTCTTATTTTGAGTAAATCACTCCAGTTTTGATAATATCGTCCCTTAACGCAAAAATGAGTAGATACCCGGTGGATGTTGTCGACCCGCATCGGCCCGATCATCGGGCCGATTATCGGACCGATTGAGCACGATATAGGGCCGATTGTAGCGCTTCGATCGGCCCGCCATCGGACAATTCTGCACCATTTGCATCAATCGCGTCGACCTAAAAAAGCTTTATGTTTACATTATGTATCGCTAGAGAAACAGAGCGAAGGAATATCAAACAAGGCATTTTGGAGCCGACGTCTCCCCGATAGGGTGTGCAAGAGTGTTAAACATTCTTTTGTCTCGATCATGGAGGCATTAACCTTTAGGTCATTCGCCTCTTAGGGCCAGAAAAACTCTGGCCCTATGTTTGAGGTTGGAAATCCAACCCCGATATATCTCATCACCTGAGTATTGGATATTCGCTCTCTGCTTTGGTATATCTTCACTCTTTTGTTCTACCGATACACTATGTAAGCTCGAAACGCAATCAAAAGCTTTCGTGCACGATGCGTCCGATGTTCGAATTTACTGGGTAGCTGGTAACTCAAGTCGAAATCGCCGCGACTATTTGCTTACTCGGCAAGTCAGTTTAGCGTATCATACTTTATATACTTTATATAAATAGAGACATACTTGCTAACTGCAGATATTCTTTCGAACATACAGACCAGCGCTGCCAACTTTATCGATTTCTCGGTATTTATACCGATTTTTGGACTCGATACAGGAAGATATGCTCTCAAAATGCCGATATTTCAATTTTCATACAGGTAAATACCGATTTTCAGTTTTTGTGTTGGATTCCATAGGGGTAAATCAGCCAGGTCCCCGACCCTTTTTTTTAGTCGCAAATTCAGTTTTCGCACTAAATCGATGTTTGGATTTTTCGAGAAATATATTGTACAGCTGGATTTTTTTGCCAAACACACATTTTGGAAAAAAAAAAACAGTTGACAGCACTGATACAGACTTTTGCAACCCTGTCTGAAGATATTTGTATTTTTTACTTGGCATCTCTGCTGGCAACGCTGCGTGGTCCTGTCGTAAATATTGGCATCGGAGCAGAGATGCCAGGTCTGCAGATTTGTCTGTAAATCTGCAGATTTGGGGTATAGTGCTGCAGACATTTTCCGTTGTGCAGACTTTTGAAATTCTCGCAGACTTTTACAGACTTTTGAAATTCTCGCAGACTTTCCTCTATATTTATAGACTTTTGAAATTTCCGCGAACCATACTTTATAGAGAAATTGCTGCCAGCAAGACATACTTGCTGACTGCAGATTTTTTTTTCAGATTTACAGACCCTGTCTGCAGATATTTGAAATTTTTACCTGGCATCTCAGCATCGGAGACTTAATTATTATTATTATTATTATTATTATTATTATTGTATTATTGTTTTATTGTAGACCACCCATATGAATCTTGCAGCTACTGAATTTGCTCTGATACACGAGCAAAAACTCTGTTGGGACTGCCAGTTTTCTTGTTATAAAATCCAGATTTAAATATTGTAACTGACATAAATTGTGTATCTAGAACTAGACCACTACCGAATATGCCCTGACGAAGCTAGAAAAATACGTGATTTGCCAGAAATATTTGGGATTTGCCATACAAATCTGGCAACATGGCAATCAGAGATGCCAGGTCTGCAGATTTGTCTGTACATGCTCTTTGAATCGAGTTGCGAATACTCAAATTCATAAGCTGGAACAGTATGTCAAAATTTGAGTATGGATTTGAGTAAAGTAAACTCGTTGCCATGAGTTCTCTCGTATTTATTCATACATTAGAGTAAGCGTTGAGTTTTTAAACATTCGAGTGCAAAAAAAATTTCTTTTTCATTCTCGGAATATTCTTATCAAAATAAATAATGCAAAAATACATTGTTTTCCATTGCCGTTTCTAGATCGTGTTTTTAAAACATGAATCAACGTCAATCATAGATGTTTTGTGGTTTTAATTGCGCTTAGTGAAAAGCGCAACATAAAAATATCAAAATAATTCAATTTTGACTCCAAATCGTTCAAAAGGAAATGGTTTTGATCACTATTTTGCGCATTCAAAAGAAAGAATAACTTTGTATATGAAATTTAACGAAAAAAATTTCTTCATTTTGAGAGCAAGAAACTCAAATTTTGACTTGAACTTACTCAAATTTTGAACAAAATAATTTTTTCTTATTTTGAGTAAAAATCACTCCAGTTTTGATAATTTCGTCCCTTAACGCAAAAATGAGTAGATAGCTGGTAACTCAAGTCGAAATCGCCGCGACTATTTTCTTACTCGGCAAGTCAGTTTAGCGTATCATACTTTATACATAAATAAAGACATACTTGCTAACTGCAAACATTCTTTCGAACATACAGACCAGCGCTGCCAACTTTATCGATTTCTCGGTATTTATACCGATTTTTGGACTCGATACAGAAAGATATGCTCTCAAAATACCGATATTTCAATTTTCATACAGGTAAATACCGATTTTCAGTTTTTGTGTTGGATTCCATAGGGGTAAATCAGCCAGGTCCCCGACCCTTTTTTTTAGTCGCAAATTCAGTTTTCGCACTAAATCGATGTTTGGATTTTTCGAGAAATATATTGTACAGCTGGATTTTTCCGCCAAATACACATTTTTGAAAAAAAAAAAAACAGTTGACAGCACTGATACAGACTTTTGCAATCCTGTCTGAAGATATTTGTATTTTTTACTTGGCCTCTCTGCTGACAACGCTGCGTGGTCCTGTCGTAAATATTGACATCGGAGCAGAGATGCCAGGTCTGCAGATTTGTCTGTAAATCTGCAGATTTGGGGTATAGTGCTGCAGACATTTTTCGTTGTGCAGACTTTTGCAGACTTTTGAAATTCTCGCAGACTTTTACAGACTTTTGAAATTCTCGCAGAATTCCTCTATATTTACAGACTTTTGAAATTTCCGCGACCCTTTTTTTTGCTCGCCAAGTCAGTTTTTCGTGTCATACTTTATAGAGAAATTGCTGCCAGCAAGACATACTTGCTGACTGCAGATTTTTTTTTTCAGATTTACAGACCCTGTCTGCAGATATTTGAAATTTTTACCTGGCATCTCAGCATCGGAGACTTAATTATTATTATTATTATTATTATTATTATTATTATTATTATTATTATTATTATTATTATTATTATTATTATTATTATTATTATTATTATTTTTATTATTATTATTATTATTATTATTATTATTATTATTACCGCTATATAATTGCTTGCTGAATTTATCAGTAAACAACAGATATGCCGACATCAGCAGAGACGTTTGCCGAGATTTCGGAATATGCGCTAGCTGTTGCCGAGATTCAGCACGACAGCTGTCATTTATTGCACTCAAATTTACGACAGAACCACGCAGCGTTGCCAGCAGAGATGCCAAGTAAAAAATACAAATATCTTCAGACAGGGTTGCAAAAGTCTGTATCAGTGCTGTCAACTGTTTTTTTTTCCAAAATGTGTTTTTGGCAAAAAAATCCAGCTGTACAATATATTTCTCGAAAAATCCAAACATCGATTTAGTGCGAAAACTGAATTTGCGACTAAAAAAAAGGGTCGGGACCTGGCTGATTTACCCCTATGGAATCCAACACAAAAACTGAAAATCGGTATTTACCTGTATGAAAATTGAAATATCGGCATTTTGAGAGCATATCTTCCTGTATCGAGTCCAAAAATCGGTATAAATACCGAGAAATCGATAAAGTTCGCAGCGCTGGTCTGTTCGAAAGAATATCTGCAGTTAGCAAGTATGTCTTTATTTATATAAAGTATATAAAGTATGATACGCTAAACTGACTTGCCGAGTAAGAAAATAGTCGCGGCGATTTCGACTTGAGTTACCAGCTATCTACTCATTTTTGCGTTAAGAGACGATATTATCAAAACTGGAGTGATTTACACAAAATAAGAAAAAAATATTTTGTTCAAAATTTGAGTAAGTTCAAGTCAAAATTTGAGTTTCTTGCTCTCAAAATGAAGAAATTTTTCTTCGTTAAATTTCATATACAAAGTTATTCTTTCTTTTGAATGCGCAAAATAGTGATCAAAACCATTTCCTTTTGAACGATTTGGATTAAAAATTGAATTATTTTGATATTTTTATGTTGCGCTTTTCACTAAGCGCAATTAAAACCACAAAACATCTATGATTGACGTTGATTCATGTTTTAAAAACACGATCTAGAAACGGCAATGGAAAACAATGTATTTTTGCATTATTTATTTTGATAAGAATATTCCGAGAATGAAAACGCATGGATGGCTCTTTCACACGATCCATTGTCCTGTAAATGTTTCAAACGTGATCTTCAGGACCCATACATGGAATTTGAGTCAATGTATCTGTCCCCATATAACTCTTATCAAATCTATTTTAATGACAACGAGAAAATTTCCTTGGCAAAATTTTTTTATGTAAATCCTTACTGGATGGCTCTTTCACACGATCCATTGTCCTGTAAATGTTTCAAACGTAATCTTCAGGACCCATACATGGAATTTGAGTCAATGTATCTGCCCCCATATAACTCTTATCAAATGAATTTTAATGACAACGAGAAAATTTCCTTGGCAAAATTTTTTTATGTAATTCCTTACTGGATGACTCTTTCACACGATCCATTGTCCTGTAAATGTTTTAAACGAGATCTTCAGGACCCATACATGGAATTTGAGTCAATGTATCTGTCCCCATATAACTCTTATCAAATCTATTTTAATGACAACGAGATAATTTCCTTGGCAAAATTGTTTTTATGTAAATCCTTACTGGATGGCTCTTTCACACGATCCATTGTCCTGTAAATGTTTCAAACGTGATCTTCAGGACCCATACATGGAATTTGAGTCAATGTATCTGCCTCCATATAACTCTTATCAAATAAATTTTAATGACAACATGAAAATTTCCTTGGCGAAACTTTTTTTCATGTAAATCCTTACTGGATGACTCTTTCACACGATCCATTGTCCTGTAAATGTTTCAAACGTGATCTTCAGGACCCATACATGGAATTTGAGTCAATGTATCTGCCTCCATATAACTCTTATCAAATAAATTTTAATGACAACATGAAAATTTCCTTGGCGAAACTTTTTTTCATGTAAATCCTTACTGGATGACTCTTTCACACGATCCATTGTCCTGTAAATGTTTCAAACGTGATCTTCAGGACCCATACATGGAATTTGAGTCAATGTATCTGCCTCCATATAACACTTATCAAATAAATTTTAATGACAACATGAAAATTTCCTTGGCGAAACTTTTTTTCATGTAAATCCTTACTGGATGACTCTTTCACACGATCCATTGTCCTGTAAATGTTTCAAACGTGATCTTCAGGACCCATACATGGAATTTGAGTCAATGTATCTGCCTCCATATAACTCTTATCAAATAAATTTTAATGACAACATGAAAATTTCCTTGGCGAAACTTTTTTTCATGTAAATCCTTACTGGATGACTCTTTCACACGATCCATTGTCCTGTAAATGCTTCAAACGTGATCTTCAGGACCCATACATGGAATTTGAGTCAATGTATCTGCCTCCATATAACTCTTATCAAATAAATTTTAATGACAACATGAAAATTTCCTTGGCGAAATTTTTTTCATGTAAATCCTTACTGGATGACTCTTTCACACGATCCATTGTCCTGTAAATGTTTCAAACGTGATCTTCAGGACCCATACATGGAATTTGAGTCAATGTATCTGCCTCCATATAACTCTTATCAAATAAATTTTAATGACAACATGAAAATTTCCTTGGCGAAACTTTTTTTCATGTAAATCCTTACTGGATGACTCTTTCACACGATCCATTGTCCTGTAAATGTTTCAAACGTGATCTTCAGGACCCATACATGGAATTTGAGTCAATGTATCTGCCTCCATATAACTCTTATCAAATAAATTTTAATGACAACATGAAAATTTCCTTGGCGAAACTTTTTTTCATGTAAATCCTTACTGGATGACTCTTTCACACGATCCATTGTCCTGTAAATGTTTCAAACGTGATCTTCAGGACCCATACATGGAATTTGAGTCAATGTATCTGCCTCCATATAACTCTTATCAAATAAATTTTAATGACAACATGAAAATTTCCTTGGCGAAATTTTTTTCATGTAAATCCTTACTGGATGACTCTTTCACACGATCCATTGTCCTGTAAATATTTCAAACGTGATCTTCAGGACCCATACATGGAATTTGAGTCAATGTATCTGCCTCCATATAACTCTTATCAAATAAATTTTAATGACAACATGAAAATTTCCTTGGCGAAACTTTTTTTCATGTAAATCCTTACTGGATGACTCTTTCACACGATCCATTGTCCTGTAAATGTTTCAAACGTGATCTTCAGGACCCATACATGGAATTTGAGTCAATGTATCTGCCTCCATATAACTCTTATCAAATAAATTTTAATGACAACATGAAAATTTCCTTGGCGAAACTTTTTTTCATGTAAATCCTTACTGGATGACTCTTTCACACGATCCATTGTCCTGTAAATGTTTCAAACGTGATCTTCAGGACCCATACATGGAATTTGAGTCAATGTATCTGCCTCCATATAACTCTTATCAAATAAATTTTAATGACAACATGAAAATTTCCTTGGCGAAACTTTTTTTCATGTAAATCCTTACTGGATGACTCTTTCACACGATCCATTGTCCTGTAAATGTTTCAAACGTGATCTTCAGGACCCATACATGGAATTTGAGTCAATGTATCTGCCTTCATATAACTCTTATCAAAAAAATTTTAACGACAACATGAAAATTTCCTTGGCGAAATTTTTTTCATGTAAATCCTTACTGGATGACTCTTTCACACGATCCATTGTCCTGTAAATATTTCAAACGTGATCTTCAGGACCCATACATGGAATTTGAGTCAATGTATCTGCCTCCATATAACTCTTATCAAATAAATTTTAATGACAACATGAAAATTTCCTTGGCGAAACTTTTTTTCATGTAAATCCTTACTGGATGACTCTTTCACACGATCCATTGTCCTGTAAATGTTTCAAACGTGATCTTCTGGACCCATACATGGAATTTGAGTCAATGTATCTGCCTCCATATAACTCTTATCAAATAAATTTTAATGACAACATGAAAATTTCCTTGGCGAAATTTTTTTCATGTAAATCCTTACTGGATGACTCTTTCACACGATCCATTGTCCTGTAAATGTTTCAAACGTGATCTTCAGGACCCATACATGGAATTTGAGTCAATGTATCTGCCTCCATATAACTCTTATCAAATAAATTTTAATGACAACATGAAAATTTCCTTGGCGAAACTTTTTTTCATGTAAATCCTTACTGGATGACTCTTTCACACGATCCATTGTCCTGTAAATGTTTCAAACGTGAACTTCAGGGCCCATACATGGAATTTGAGTCAATGTATCTGCCTCCATATAATTCTTATCAAATAAATTTTAATGACAACATGAAAATTTCCTTGGCGAAACTTTTTTTCATGTAAATCCTTACTGGATGACTCTTTCACACGATCCATTGTCCTGTAAATGTTTCAAACGTGATCTTCAGGACCCATACATGGAATTTGAGTCAATGTATCTGCCTCCATATAACTCTTATCAAATAAATTTTAATGACAACGAGAAAATTTCCATGGCGAATTATTTTTTCATGTAAATCCTTACTTGATGGCTCTTTCACATGATCCATTGTCCTGTAAATGTTTCAAACGTGATCTTCAGGACCCATACATGGAATTTGAGTCAATGTATCTGCCTCCATATAACTCTTATCAAATAAATTTTAATGACAACATGAAAATTTACTTGGCGAAATTTTTTTCATGTAAATCCTTACTGGATGACTTTTTCACACGATCCATTGTCCTGTAAATGTTTCAAACGTGATCTTCAGGACCCATACATGGAATTTGAGTCAATGTATCTGCCTCCATATAACTCTTATCAAATAAATTTTAATGACAACATGAAAATTTCCTTGTCGAAATTTTTTTCATGTAAATCCTTACTGGATGACTCTTTCACACGATCCATTGTCCTGTAAATGTTTCAAACGTGATCTTCAGGACCCATACATGGAATTTGAGTCAATGTATCTGCCTCCATATAACTCTTATCAAATAAATTTTAATGACAACATGAAAATTTCCTTGGCGAAACTTTTTTTCATGTAAATCCTTACTGGATGACTCTTTCACACGATCCATTGTCCTGTAAATGTTTCAAACGTTATCTTCAGGACCCATACATGGAATTTGAGTCAATGTATCTGCCTCCATATAACTCTTATCAAATAAATTTTAATGACAACGAGAAAATTTCCATGGCGAATTATTTTTTCATGTAAATCCTTACTGGATGACTCTTTCACACGATCCATTGTCCTGTAAATAATTCAAACGTGATCTTCAGGACCCATACATGGAATTTGAGTCAATGTATCTGCCTCCAGATAACTCTTATCAAATAAATTTTAATGACAACATGAAAATTTCCTTGGCGAAATTTTTTTCATGTAAATCCTTACTGGATGACTCTTTCACACGATCCATTGTCCTGTAAATGTTTCAAACGTGATCTTCAGGACCCATACATGGAATTTGAGTCAATGTATCTGCCTCCATATAACTCTTATCAAATAAATTTTAATGACAACATGAAAATTTCCTTGGCGAAATTTTTTTCATGTAAATCCTTACTGGATGACTGTTTCACACGATCCATTGTCCTGTAAATGTTTCAAACGTGATCTTCAGGACCCATACATGGAATTTGAGTCAATGTATCTGCCTCCATATAACTCTTATCAAATAAATTTTAATGACAACATGAAAATTTCCTTGGCGAAACTTTTTTCATGTAAATCCTTACTGGATGACTCTTTCACACGATCCATTGTCCTGTAAATGTTTCAAACGTGATCTTCAGGACCCATACATGGAATTTGAGTCAATGTATCTGCCTCCATATAACTCTTATCAAATAAATTTTAATGACAACATGAAAATTTCCTTGGCGAAACTTTTTTTCATGTAAATCCTTACTGGATGACTCTTTCACACGATCCATTGTCCTGTAAATGTTTCAAACGTGATCTTCAGGACCCATACATGGAATTTGAGTCAATGTATCTGCCTCCATATAACTCTTATCAAATAAATTTTAATGACAACATGAAAATTTCCTTGGCGAAATTTTTTTCATGTAAATCCTTACTGGATGACTCTTTCACACGATCCATTGTCCTGTAAATGTTTCAAACGTGATCTTCAGGACCCATACATGGAATTTGAGTCAATGTATCTGCCTCCATATAACTCTTATCAAATAAATTTTAATGACAACATGAAAATTTCCTTGGCGAAACTTTTTTTCATGTAAATCCTTACTGGATGACTCTTTCACACGATCCATTGTCCTGTAAATGTTTCAAACGTGATCTTCAGGACCCATACATGGAATTTGAGTCAATGTATCTGCCTCCATATAACTCTTATCAAATAAATTTTAATGACAACATGAAAATTTCCTTGGCGAAACTTTTTTTCATGTATATCCTTACTGGATGACTCTTTCACACGATCCATTGTCCTGTAAATGTTTCAAACGTGATCTTCAGGACCCATACATGGAATTTGAGTCAATGTATCTGCCTCCAGATAACTCTTATCAAATAAATTTTAATGACAACATGAAAATTTCCTTGGCGAAATTTTTTTCATGTAAATCCTTACTGGATGACTCTTTCACACGATCCATTGTCCTGTAAATGTTTCAAACGTGATCTTCAGGACCCATACATGGAATTTGAGTCAATGTATCTGCCTCCATATAACTCTTATCAAATAAATTTTAATGACAACATGAAAATTTCCTTGGCGAAACTTTTTTTCATGTAAATACTTACTGGATGACTCTTTCACACGATCCATTGTCCTGTAAATGTTTCAAACGTGATCTTCAGGACCCATACATGGAATTTGAGTCAATGTATCTGCCTCCATATAACTCTTATCAAATAAATTTTAATGACAACATGAAAATTTCCTTGGCGAAACTTTTTTTCATGTAAATCCTTACTGGATGACTCTTTCACACG
This sequence comes from Malaya genurostris, assembly GCF_030247185.1. Taxonomy (NCBI): domain Eukaryota; kingdom Metazoa; phylum Arthropoda; class Insecta; order Diptera; family Culicidae; genus Malaya; species Malaya genurostris. The sequence continues at coordinate 86,910,956 of NC_080570.1, forward strand.
ATCCATTGTCCTGTAAATGTTTCAAACGTGATCTTCAGGACCCATACATGGAATTTGAGTATATGTATCTGCCTCCATATAACTCTTATCAAATAAATTTTAATGACAACATGAAAATTTCCTTGGCGAAATTTTTTTCATGTAAATTGTTACCCGACATTCGAAAAATTCAAATTCGGCTAAAATAAAGCGATTTCTATAAGCGTTCCTTTTCTTAAATATTTAGGATTATTAATAGATTTTGTTCATTTCAAGGCTCTTATAATATTGTAAATATAATTAATAAATTGTTTTTGTAAAATTGTTATTTAACATAGGATAAGTTTACTAACCACTAAAAACTTAACCCGATAAATCATATAAAACCAAATTTGACAAAATATCGTTATCTTGTAACTCGTTAACGTTTGCATAACTGCGGGGTACTGTAGAAATGAACCGGTTTGACATTAAAAGAGGCCTTTTGTGCCCATCCCGGAACGTCCAGACCAGGCGTTGGGATTTTGGGCAAGTTCCCTTCAGGAACCGCCAAAGCCATTGTAGAACCCATTTGCAGCCGTAGTTCTTCAAACGTTAACAAAAACACTCAATAAAATGTACCGGAAAAACCGCAACGGCAAAAGACGGCAAAAAGTCCGCACTAAAAATTTAACCGTTAATAATTACAACCCTGAACAGCAGTCCTCATCAGTCCCCAAAGGATTTTTGTCACCGCAGAACCACCGTATCCGGCTTAGAATTTAGAGAGAGAGAGAGAGAGAGAGAGAGAAGATGCACTAAAGGTGGAGGGAGATTGATAAAGGAGATAGACGAGACAGTTGATAAAAGATAGTCGAGGCGAACGGATTGAAAAGTTAAAAGTTTCAAAGGAGTGAAAAGTAAAAAGTGAAACGTGTTGAACACGAAGTCAGCCAGAGTCCCGTGTTATACATTTGGAGCTACACGGGGTCCTCCGTCATCCTTTCTGGCCAGTTTAATTGGACAATTGGTTTCCCGGGGCAGCGCACTGCGATATAGCGCCAGCCTGTCGGACTAAAATCTACATCGTGAGCGAATGCCGTACCGGGTGAGCGTGCATCGAGTTACGGATTACACCACTGTTCCCGACCAAGAAGGGCCACACTCGATTAGACGGTCAAACGGCTTACATCCTCCGAGCGAAATTCGACGTAGTTTCAACCGCCGTTCAGCGCCATCTTACGGTCAACATAGCTCCTGATCACCGTTACACCACGTGTACCGCAGGTATGTCTCCAACTCTGTCTCTCTCTCGCCCACCTTACACGACGATCATCAAAGGGCCCCACCGAACGACGATTAGCGTCGCCACAATTCAGGGATTAGGATTTAATAAATTTTGTTAAACTGACATTTGATTTTCCTTCACCAACAAGAGCCAGGTTCCCTTGAAGATTTCTCTTTTTCAAGCCAGAAAATCCAACGGGTAAGTGTCGTGGTGACTGTGTCCTCCCAAGGTCGGATGCCGACCCTGAGAAAATAATTGTTTAAAACTGAGCTAGCTGGGTCGTGCATATAAGTACCACTTTCAAAATCCTTACTGGATGACTCTTTCACACGATCCATTGTCCTGTAAATGTTTCAAACGTGATCTTCAGGACCCATACATGGAATTTGAGTCAATGTATCTGCCTCCATATAACTCTTATCAAATAAATTTTAATGACAACGAGAAAATTTCCATGGCGAATTATTTTTTCATGTAAATCCTTACTGGATGGCTCTTTCACATGATCCATTGTTCTGTAAATGTTTCAAACGTGATCTTCAGGACCCATACATGGAATTTGAGTCAATGTATCTGCCTCCAGATAACTCTTATCAAATAAATTTTAATGACAACATGAATATTTCCTTGGCGAAATTTTTTTCATGTAAATCCTTACTGGATGACTCTTTCACACGATCCATTGTCCTGTAAATGTTTCAAACGTGATCTTCAGGACCCATACATGGAATTTGAGTCAATGTATCTGCCTCCATATAACTCTTATCAAATAAATTTTAATGACAACATGAAAATTTCCTTGGCGAAACTTTTTTTCATGTAAATCCTTACAGGATGGCTCTTTCACACGATCCATTGTCCTGTAAATGTTTCAAACGTGATCTTCAGGACCCATACATGGAATTTGAGTCAATGTATCTGCCTCCATATAACTCTTATCAAATAAATTTTAATGACAACATGAAAATTTCCTTGGCGAAATTTTTTTCATGTAAATCCTTACTGGATGACTCTTTCACATGATCCATTGTCCTGTAAATGTTTCAAACGTGATCTTCAGGACCCATACATGGAATTTGAGTCAATGTATCTGCCTCCAGATAACTCTTATCAAATAAATTTTAATGACAACATGAAAATTTCCTTGGCGAAATTTTTTTCATGTAAATCCTTACTGGATGACTCTTTCACACGATCCATTGTCCTGTAAATATTTCAAACGTGATCTTCAGGACCCATACATGGAATTTGAGTCAATGTATCTGCCTCCATATAACTCTTATCAAATAAATTTTAATGACAACATGAAAATTTCCTTGGCGAAACTTTTTTTCATGTAAATCCTTACTGGATGACTCTTTCACACGATCCATTGTCCTGTAAATGTTTCAAACGTGATCTTCAGGACCCATACATGGAATTTGAGTCAATGTATCTGCCTCCATATAACTCTTATCAAATAAATTTTAATGACAACATGAAAATTTCCTTGGCGAAACTTTTTTTCATGTATATCCTTACTGGATGACTCTTTCACACGATCCATTGTCCTGTAAATGTTTCAAACGTGATCTTCAGGACCCATACATGAAATTTGAGTCAATGTATCTGCCTCCAGATAACTCTTATCAAATAAATTTTAATGACAACATGAAAATTTCCTTGGCGAAATTTTTTTCATGTAAATCCTTACTGGATGACTCTTTCACACGATCCATTGTCCTGTAAATGTTTCAAACGTGATCTTCAGGACCCATACATGGAATTTGAGTCAATGTATCTGCCTCCATATAACTCTTATCAAATAAATTTTAATGACAACATGAAAATTTCCTTGGCGAAACTTTTTTTCATGTAAATACTTACTGGATGACTCTTTCACACGATCCATTGTCCTGTAAATGTTTCAAACGTGATCTTCAGGACCCATACATGGAATTTGAGTCAATGTATCTGCCTCCATATAACTCTTATCAAATAAATTTTAATGACAACATGAAAATTTCCTTGGCGAAACTTTTTTTCATGTAAATCCTTACTGGATGACTCTTTCACACGATCCATTGTCCTGTAAATGTTTCAAACGTGATCTTCAGGACCCATACATGGAATTTGAGTCAATGTATCTGCCTCCATATAACTCTTATCAAATAAATTTTAATGACAACATGAAAATTTCCTTGGCGAAACTTTTTTTCATGTATATCCTTACTGGATGACTCTTTCACACGATCCATTGTCCTGTAAATGTTTCAAACGTGATCTTCAGGACCCATACATGGAATTTGAGTCAATGTATCTGCCTCCATATAACTCTTATCAAATAAATTTTAATGACAACATGAAAATTTCCTTGGCGAAACTTTTTTTCATGTAAATACTTACTGGATGACTCTTTCACACGATCCATTGTCCTGTAAATGTTTCAAACGTGATCTTCAGGACCCATACATGGAATTTGAGTCAATGTATCTGCCTCCATATAACTCTTATCAAATAAATTTTAATGACAACATGAAAATTTCCTTGGCGAAACTTTTTTTCATGTAAATCCTTACTGGATGACTCTTTCACACGATCCATTGTCCTGTAAATGTTTCAAACGTGATCTTCAGGACCCATACATGGAATTTGAGTATATGTATCTGCCTCCATATAACTCTTATCAAATAAATTTTAATGACAACATGAAAATTTCCTTGGCGAAATTTTTTTCATGTAAATTGTTACCCGACATTCGAAAAATTCAAATTCGGCTAAAATAAAGCGATTTCTATAAGCGTTCCTTTTCTTAAATATTTAGGATTATTAATAGATTTTGTTCATTTCAAGGCTCTTATAATATTGTAAATATAATTAATAAATTGTTTTTGTAAAATTGTTATTTAACATAGGATAAGTTTACTAACCACTAAAAACTTAACCCGATAAATCATATAAAACCAAATTTGACAAAATATCGTTATCTTGTAACTCGTTAACGTTTGCATAACTGCGGGGTACTGTAGAAATGAACCGGTTTGACATTAAAAGAGGCCTTTTGTGCCCATCCCGGAACGTCCAGACCAGGCGTTGGGATTTTGGGCAAGTTCCCTTCAGGAACCGCCAAAGCCATTGTAGAACCCATTTGCAGCCGTAGTTCTTCAAACGTTAACAAAAACACTCAATAAAATGTACCGGAAAAACCGCAACGGCAAAAGACGGCAAAAAGTCCGCACTAAAAATTTAACCGTTAATAATTACAACCCTGAACAGCAGTCCTCATCAGTCCCCAAAGGATTTTTGTCACCGCAGAACCACCGTATCCGGCTTAGAATTTAGAGAGAGAGAGAGAGAGAGAGAAGATGCACTAAAGGTGGAGGGAGATTGATAAAGGAGATAGACGAGACAGTTGATAAAAGATAGTCGAGGCGAACGGATTGAAAAGTTAAAAGTTTCAAAGGAGTGAAAAGTAAAAAGTGAAACGTGTTGAACACGAAGTCAGCCAGAGTCCCGTGTTATACATTTGGAGCTACACGGGGTCCTCCGTCATCCTTTCTGGCCAGTTTAATTGGACAATTGGTTTCCCGGGGCAGCGCACTGCGATATAGCGCCAGCCTGTCGGACTAAAATCTACATCGTGAGCGAATGCCGTACCGGGTGAGCGTGCATCGAGTTACGGATTACACCACTGTTCCCGACCAAGAAGGGCCACACTCGATTAGACGGTCAAACGGCTTACATCCTCCGAGCGAAATTCGACGTAGTTTCAACCGCCGTTCAGCGCCATCTTACGGTCAACATAGCTCCTGATCACCGTTACACCACGTGTACCGCAGGTATGTCTCCAACTCTGTCTCTCTCTCGCCCACCTTACACGACGATCATCAAAGGGCCCCACCGAACGACGATTAGCGTCGCCACAATTCAGGGATTAGGATTTAATAAATTTTGTTAAACTGACATTTGATTTTCCTTCACCAACAAGAGCCAGGTTCCCTTGAAGATTTCTCTTTTTCAAGCCAGAAAATCCAACGGGTAAGTGTCGTGGTGACTGTGTCCTCCCAAGGTCGGATGCCGACCCTGAGAAAATAATTGTTTAAAACTGAGCTAGCTGGGTCGTGCATATAAGTACCACTTTCAAAATCCTTACTGGATGACTCTTTCACACGATCCATTGTCCTGTAAATGTTTCAAACGTGATCTTCAGGACCCATACATGGAATTTGAGTCAATGTATCTGCCTCCATATAACTCTTATCAAATAAATTTTAATGACAACGAGAAAATTTCCATGGCGAATTATTTTTTCATGTAAATCCTTACTGGATGGCTCTTTCACATGATCCATTGTTCTGTAAATGTTTCAAACGTGATCTTCAGGACCCATACATGGAATTTGAGTCAATGTATCTGCCTCCAGATAACTCTTATCAAATAAATTTTAATGACAACATGAAAATTTCCTTGGCGAAACTTTTTTTCATGTAAATCCTTACAGGATGGCTCTTTCACACGATCCATTGTCCTGTAAATGTTTCAAACGTGATCTTCAGGACCCATACATGGAATTTGAGTCAATGTATCTGCCTCCATATAACTCTTATCAAATAAATTTTAATGACAACATGAAAATTTCCTTGGCGAAATTTTTTTCATGTAAATCCTTACTGGATGACTCTTTCACATGATCCATTGTCCTGTAAATGTTTCAAACGTGATCTTCAGGACCCATACATGGAATTTGAGTCAATGTATCTGCCTCCAGATAACTCTTATCAAATAAATTTTAATGACAACATGAAAATTTCCTTGGCGAAATTTTTTTCATGTAAATCCTTACTGGATGACTCTTTCACACGATCCATTGTCCTGTAAATATTTCAAACGTGATCTTCAGGACCCATACATGGAATTTGAGTCAATGTATCTGCCTCCATATAACTCTTATCAAATAAATTTTAATGACAACATGAAAATTTCCTTGGCGAAACTTTTTTTCATGTAAATCCTTACTGGATGACTCTTTCACACGATCCATTGTCCTGTAAATGTTTCAAACGTGATCTTCAGGACCCATACATGGAATTTGAGTCAATGTATCTGCCTCCATATAACTCTTATCAAATAAATTTTAATGACAACATGAAAATTTCCTTGGCGAAACTTTTTTTCATGTATATCCTTACTGGATGACTCTTTCACACGATCCATTGTCCTGTAAATGTTTCAAACGTGATCTTCAGGACCCATACATGAAATTTGAGTCAATGTATCTGCCTCCAGATAACTCTTATCAAATAAATTTTAATGACAACATGAAAATTTCCTTGGCGAAATTTTTTTCATGTAAATCCTTACTGGATGACTCTTTCACACGATCCATTGTCCTGTAAATGTTTCAAACGTGATCTTCAGGACCCATACATGGAATTTGAGTCAATGTATCTGCCTCCATATAACTCTTATCAAATAAATTTTAATGACAACATGAAAATTTCCTTGGCGAAACTTTTTTTCATGTAAATACTTACTGGATGACTCTTTCACACGATCCATTGTCCTGTAAATGTTTCAAACGTGATCTTCAGGACCCATACATGGAATTTGAGTCAATGTATCTGCCTCCATATAACTCTTATCAAATAAATTTTAATGACAACATGAAAATTTCCTTGGCGAAACTTTTTTTCATGTAAATCCTTACTGGATGACTCTTTCACACGATCCATTGTCCTGTAAATGTTTCAAACGTGATCTTCAGGACCCATACATGGAATTTGAGTCAATGTATCTGCCTCCATATAACTCTTATCAAATAAATTTTAATGACAACATGAAAATTTCCTTGGCGAAACTTTTTTTCATGTAAATCCTTACTGGATGACTCTTTCACACGATCCATTGTCCTGTAAATGTTTCAAACGTGATCTTCAGGACCCATACATGGAATTTGAGTCAATGTATCTGCCTCCATATAACTCTTATCAAATGAATTTTAATGACAACATGAAAATTTCCTTGGCGAATCTTTTTTTCATGTAAATCCTTACTGGATGACTCTTTCACACGATCCATTGTCCTGTAAATGTTTCAAACGTGATCTTCAGGACCCATACATGGAATTTGAGTCAATGTATCTGCCTCCATATAACTCTTATCAAATAAATTTTAATGACAACATGAAAATTTCCTTGGCGAAATTTTTTCATGTAAATCCTTACTGGATGACTCTTTCACACGATCCATTGTCCTGTAAATGTTTCAAACGTGATCTTCAGGACCCATACATGGAATTTGAGTCAATGTATCTGCCTCCATATAACTCTTATCAAATAAATTTTAATGACAACATGAAAATTTCCTTGGCGAAACTTTTTTTCATGTAAATCCTTACTGGATGACTCTTTCACACGATCCATTGTCCTGTAAATGTTTCAAACGTGATCTTCAGGACCCATACATGGAATTTGAGTCAATGTATCTGCCTCCATATAACTCTTATCAAATAAATTTTAATGACAACATGAAAATTTCCTTGGCGAAACTTTTTTTCATGTAAATCCTTACTGGATGGCTCTTTCACATGATCCATTGTCCTGTAAATGTTTCAAACGTGATCTTCAGGACCCATACATGGAGTTTGAGTCAATGTATCTGCCTCCATATAACTCTTATCAAATAAATTTTAATGACAACATGAAAATTTCCTTGGCGAAATTTTTTTCATGTAAATCCTTACTGGATGACTCTTTCACACGATCCATTGTCCTGTAAATGTTTCAAACGTGATCTTCAGGACCCATACATGGAATTTGAGTCAATGTATCTGCCTCCATATAACTCTTATCAAATAAATTTTAATGACAACATGAAAATTTCCTTGGCGAAATTTTTTTCATGTAAATCCTTACTGGATGACTCTTTCACACGATCCATTGTCCTGTAAATGTTTCAAACGTGATCTTCAGGACCCATACATGGAATTTGAGTCAATGTTTCTGCCTCCATATAACTCTTATCAAATAAATTTTAATGACAACATGAAAATTTCCTTGGCGAAACTTTTTTTCATGTAAATCCTTACTGGATGACTCTTTCACACGATCCATTGTCCTGTAAATGTTTCAAACGTGATCTTCAGGACTCATACATGGAATTTGAGTCATTGTATCTGCCCCCATATAACTCTTATCAAATGAATTTTAATGACAACGAGAAAATTTCCATGGCGAATTATTTTTTCATGTAAATCCTTACTGGATGGCTCTTTCACATGATCCATTGTCCTGTAAATGTTTCAAACGTGATCTTCAGGACCCATACATGGAATTTGAGTCAATGTATCTGCCTCCAGATAACTCTTATCAAATAAATTTTAATGACAACATGAAAATTTCCTTGGCGAAACTTTTTTTCATGTAAATCCTTACTGGATGACTCTTTCACACGATCCATTGTCCTGTAAATAATTCAAACGTGATCTTCAGGACCCATACATGGAATTTGAGTCAATGTATCTGCCTCCATATAACTCTTATCAAATAAATTTTAATGACAACATGAAATTTTCCTTGGCGAAACTTTTTTTCATGTAAATCCTTACTGGATGACTCTTTCACACGATCCATTGTCCTGTAAATGTTTCAAACGTGATCTTCAGGACCCATACATGGAATTTGAGTCAATGTATCTGCCTCCATATAACTCTTATCAAATAAATTTTAATGACAACATGAAAATTTCCTTGGCGAAACTTTTTTTCATGTAAATCCTTACTGGATGACTCTTTCACACGATCCATTGTCCTGTAAATATTTCAAACGTGATCTTCAGGACCCATACATGGAATTTGAGTCAATGTATCTGCCTCCATATAACTCTTATCAAATAAATTTTAATGACAACATGAAAATTTCCCTGGCGAAATTTTTTTCATGTAAATCTATACTGGATGACTCTTTCACACGATCCATTGTCCTGTAAATGTTTCAAACGTGATCTTCAGGACCCATACATGGAATTTGAGTCAATGTATCTGCCTCCATATAACTCTTATCAAATAAATTTTAATGACAACATGAAAATTTCCTTGGCGAAACTTTTCTTCATGTAAATTCTTACTGGATGACTCTTTAACACGATCCATTGTTCTGTAAATGTTTCAAACGTGATCTTCAGGACCCATACATGGAATTTGAGTCAATGTATCTGCCTCCATATAACTCTTATCAAATAAATTTTAATGACAACATGAAAATTTCCTTGGCGAAACTTTTTTTCATGTAAATCCTTACTGGATGGCTTTTTCACATGATCCATTGTCCTGTAAATGTTTCAAACGTGATCTTCAGGACCCATACATGGAATTTGAGTCAATGTATCTGCCTCCATATAACTCTTATCAAATAAATTTTAATGACAACATGAAAATTTCCTTGGCGAAACTTTTTTTCATGTAAATCCTTACTGGATGACTCTTTCACACGATCCATTGTCCTGTAAATATTTCAAATGTGATCTTCAGGACCCATACATGGAATTTGAGTCAATGTATCTGCCTCCATATAACTCTTATCAAATAAATTTTAATGACAACATGAAAATTTCCTTGGCGAAACTTTTTTTCATGTAAATCCTTACTGGATGACTCTTTCACACGATCCATTGTCCTGTAAATGTTTCAAACGTGATCTTCAGGACCCATACATGGAATTTGAGTCAATGTATCTGCCTCCATATAACTCTTATCAAATAAATTTTAATGACAACGAGAAAATTTCCATGGCGAATTATTTTTTCATGTAAATCCTTACTGGATGGCTCTTTCACACGATCCATTGTCCTGTAAATGTTTCAAACGTGATCTTCAGGACCCATACATGGAATTTGAGTCAATGTATCTGCCTCCATATAACTCTTATCAAATAAATTTTAATGACAACTTGAAAATTTCCTTGGCGAAACTTTTTTTCATGTAAATCCTTACTGGATGGCTCTTTCACACGATCCATTGTCCTGTAAATGTTTCAAACGTGATCTTCAGGACCCATACATGGAATTTGAGTCAATGTATCTGCCTCCATATAACTCTTATCAAATAAATTTTAATGACAACATGAAAATTTCCTCGGCGAAACTTTTTTTCATGTAAATCCTTACTGGATGACTCTTTCACACGATCCATTGTCCTGTAAATGTTTCAAACGTGATCTTCAGGACCCATACATGGAATTTGAGTCAATGTATCTGCCTCCATATAACTCTTATCAAATAAATTTTAATGACAACATGAAAATTTCCTTGGCGAATTATTTTTTCATGTAAATCCTTACTGGATGACTCTTTCACACGATCCATTGTCCTGTAAATGTTTCAAACGTGATCTTCAGGACCCATACATGGAATTTGAGTCAATGTATCTGCCTCCATATAACTCTTATCAAATAAATTTTAATGACAACATGAAAATTTCCTTGGCGAAACTTTTTTTCATGTAAATCCTTACTGGATGACTCTTTCACACGATCCATTGTCCTGTAAATGTTTCAAACGTGATCTTCAGGACCCATACATGGAATTTGAGTCAATGTATCTGCCTCCATATAACTCTTATCAAATAAATTTTAATGACAACGAGAAAATTTCCATGGCGAATTATTTTTTCATGTAAATCCTTACTGGATGGCTCTTTCACATGATCCATTGTCCTGTAAATGTTTCAAACGTGATCTTCAGGACCCATACATGGAATTTGAGTCAATGTATCTGCTTCCAGATAACTCTTATCAAATAAATTTTAATGACAACATGAAAATTTCCTTGGCGAAATTTTTTTCATGTAAATCCTTACTGGATGACTCTTTCACACGATCCATTGTCCTGTAAATGTTTCAAACGTGATCTTCAGGACCCATACATGGAATTTGAGTCAATGTATCTGCCTCCATATAACTCTTATCAAATAAATTTTAATGACAACATGAAAATTTCCTTGGCGAAATTTTTTTCATGTAAATCCTTACTGGATGACTCTTTCACACGATCCATTGTCCTGTAAATGTTTCAAACGTGATCTTCAGGACCCATACATGGAATTTGAGTCAATGTATCTGCCTCCAGATAACTCTTATCAAATAAATTTTAATGACAACATGAAAATTTCCTTGGCGAAATTTTTTTCATGTAAATCCTTACTGGATGACTCTTTCACACGATCCATTGTCCTGTAAATATTTCAAACGTGATCTTCAGGACCCATACATGGAATTTGAGTCAATGTATCTGCCTCCATATAACTCTTATCAAATAAATTTTAATGACAACATGAAAATTTCCTTGGCGAAACTTTTTTTCATGTAAATCCTTACTGGATGACACTTTCACACGATCCATTGTCCTGTAAATGTTTCAAACGTGATCTTCAGGACCCATACATGGAATTTGAGTCAATGTATCTGCCTCAATATAACTCTTATCAAATAAATTTTAATGACAACATGAAAATTTCCTTGGCGAAATTTTTTTTCATGTAAATCCTTACTGGATGACTCTTTCACACGATCCATTGTCCTGTAAATGTTTCAAACGTGATCTTCAGGACCCATACATGGAATTTGAGTCAATGTATCTGCCTCCATATAACTCTTATCAAATAAATTTTGATGACAACATGAAAATTTCCTTGGCGAAACTTTTTTTCATGTAAATCCTTACTGGATGACTCTTTCACACGATCCATTGTCCTGTAAATGTTTCAAACGTGATCTTCAGGACCCATACATGAAATTTGAGTCAATGTATCTGCCTCCATATAACTCTTATCAAATAAATTTTAATGACAACATGAAAATTTCCTTGGCGAAACTTTTTTTCATGTAAATCCTTACTGGATGACTCTTTCACACGATCCATTGTCCTGTAAATGTTTCAAACGTGATCTTCAGGACCCATACATGGAATTTGAGTCAATGTATCTGCCTCCATATAACTCTTATCAAATAAATTTTAATGACAACATGAAAATTTCCTTGGCGAAACTTTTTTTTCATGTAAATCCTTACTGGATGACTCTTTCACACGATCCATTGTCCTGTAAATGTTTCAAACGTGATCTTCAGGACCCATACATGGAATTTGAGTCAATGTATCTGCCTCCATATAACTCTTATCAAATAAATTTTAATGACAACATGAAAATTTCCTTGGCGAAATTTTTTTCATGTAAATCCTTACTGGATGACTCTTTCACACGATCCATTGTCCTGTAAATGTTTCAAACGTGATCTTCAGGACCCATACATGGAATTTGAGTCAATGTATCTGCCTCCATATAACTCTTATCAAATAAATTTTAATGACAACATGAAAAATTCCTTGGCGAAACTTTTTTTCATGTAAATCCTTACTGGATGACTCTTTCACACGATCCATTGTCCTGTAAATGTTTCAAACGTGATCTTCAGGACCCATACATGGAATTTGAGTCAATGTATCTGCCTCCATATAACTCTTATCAAATAAATTTTAATGACAACATGAAAATTTCCTTGGCGAAATTTTTTTCATGTAAATCCTTACTGGATGACTCTTTCACACGATCCATTGTCCTGTAAATGTTTCAAACGTGATCTTCAGGACCCATACATGGAATTTGAGTCAATGTATCTGCCTCCAGATAACTCTTATCAAATAAATTTCAATGACAACATGAAAATTTCCTTGGCGAAATTTTTTTCATGTAAATCCTTACTGGATGACTCTTTCACACGATCCATTGTCCTGTAAATATTTCAAACGTGATCTTCAGGACCCATACATGGAATTTGAGTCAATGTATCTGCCTCCATATAACTCTTATCAAATAAATTTTAATGACAACATGAAAATTTCCTTGGCGAAACTTTTTTTCATGTAAATCCTTACTGGATGACTCTTTCACACGATCCATTGTCCTGTAAATGTTTCAAACGTGATCTTCAGGACCCATACATGGAATTTGAGTCAATGTATCTGCCTCCATATAACTCTTATCAAATAAATTTTAATGACAACATGAAAATTTCCTTGGTGAAATTTTTTTCATGTAAATCCTTACTAGATGACTCTTTCACACGATCCATTGTCCTGTAAATGTTTCAAACGTGATCTTCAGGACCCATACATGGAATTTGAGTCAATGTATCTGCCTCCAGATAGCTCTTATCAAATAAATTTTAATGACAACATGAAAATTTCCTTGGCGAAATTTTTTTCATGTAAATCCTTACTGGATGACTCTTTCACACGATCCATTGTCCTGTAAATATTTCAAACGTGATCTTCAGGACCCATACATGGAATTTGAGTCAATGTATCTGCCTCCATATAACTCTTATCAAATAAATTTTAATGACAACATGAAAATTTCCTTGGCGAAATTTTTTTTCATGTAAATCCTTACTGGATGACTCTTTCACACGATCCATTGTCCTGTAAATGTTTCAAACGTGATCTTCAGGACCCATACATGGAATTTGAGTCAATGTATCTGCCTCCATATAACTCTTATCAAATAAATTTTAATGACAACATGAAAATTTCCTTGGCGAAACTTTTTTTCATGTAAATCCTTACTGGATGACTCTTTCACACGATCCATTGTCCTGTAAATGTTTCAAACGTGATCTTCAGGACCCATACATGGAATTTGAGTCAATGTATCTGCCTCCATATAACTCTTATCAAATAAATTTTAATGACAACATGAAAATTTCCTTGGCGAAACTTTTTTTCATGTATATCCTTACTGGATGACTCTTTCACACGATCCATTGTCCTGTAAATGTTTCAAACGTGATCTTCAGGACCCATACATGGAATTTGAGTCAATGTATCTGCCTCCATATAACTCTTATCAAATAAATTTTAATGACAACATGAAAATTTCCTTGGCGAAATTTTTTTTCATGTAAATCCTTACTGGATGACTCTCTCACACGATCCATTGTCCTGTAAATATTTCAAACGTGATCTTCAGGACCCATACATGGAATTTGAGTCAATGTATCTGCCTCCATATAACTCTTATCAAATAAATTTTAATGACAACATGAAAATTTCCTTGGCGAAATTTTTTTCATGTAAATCCTTACTGGATGACTCTTTCACACGATCCATTGTCCTGTAAATGTTTCAAACGTGATCTTCAGGACCCATACATGGAATTTGAGTCAATGTATCTGCCTCCATATAACTCTTATCAAATAAATTTTAATGACAACATGAAAATTACCTTGGCGAAATTTTTTCATGTAAATCCTTACTGGATGACTCTTTCACACGATCCATTGTCCTGTAAATGTTTCAAAGGTGATCTTCAGGACCCATACATGGAATTTGAGTCAATGTATCTGCCTCCATATAACTCTTATCAAATAAATTTTAATGACAACATGAAAATTTCCTTGGCGAAACTATTTTTCATGTAAATCCTTACTGGATGACTCTTTCACACGATCCATTGTCCTGTAAATGTTTCAAACGTGATCTTCAGGACACATACATGGAATTTGAGTCAATGTATCTGCCTCCAGATAACTCTTATCAAATAAATTTTAATGACAACATGAAAATTTCCTTGGCGAAATTTTTTTCATGTAAATCCTTACTGGATGACTCTTTCACACGATCGATTGTCCTGTAAATATTTCAAACGTGATCTTCAGGACCCATACATGGAATTTGAGTCAATGTATCTGCCTCCATATAACTCTTATCAAATAAATTTTAATGACAACATGAAAATTTCCTTGGCGAAACTTTTTTTCATGTAAATCCTTACTGGATGACTCTTTCACACGATCCATTGTCCTGTAAATGTTTCAAACGTGATCTTCAGGACCCATACACGGAATTTGAGTCAATGTATCTGCCTCCATATAACTCTTATCAAATAAATTTTAATGACAACATGAAAATTTCCTTGGCGAATTTTTTTTCATGTAAATCCTTACTGGATGACTCTTTCACACGATCCATTGTACTGTAAATGTTTTAAACGTGATCTTCAGGACCCATACATGGAATTTGAGTCAATGTATCTGCCTCCAGATAGCTCTTATCAAATAAATTTTAATGACAACATGAAAATTTCCTTGGCGAAATTTTTTTCATGTAAATCCTTACTGGATGACTCTTTCACACGATCCATTGTCCTGTAAATATTTCAAACGTGATCTTCAGGACCCATACATGGAATTTGAGTCAATGTATCTGCCTCCATATAACTCTTATCAAATAAATTTTAATGACAACATGAAAATTTCCTTGGCGAAATTTTTTTTCATGTAAATCCTTACTGGATGACTCTTTCACACGATCCATTGTCCTGTAAATGTTTCAAACGTGATCTTCAGGACCCATACATGGAATTTGAGTCAATGTATCTGCCTCCATATAACTCTTATCAAATAAATTTTAATGACAACGAGAAATTTTCCATGGCGAATTATTTTTTCATGTAAATCCTTACTGGATGGCTCTTTCACACGATCCATTGTCCTGTAAATGTTTCAAACGTGATCTTCAGGACCCATACATGGAATTTGAGTCAATGTATCTGCCTCCAGATAACTCATATCAAATAAATTTTAATGACAACATGAAAATTTCCTTGGCGAAATTTTTTTCATGTAAATCCTTACTGGATGACTCTTTCACACGATCCATTGTCCTGTAAATATTTCAAACGTGATCTTCAGGACCCATACATGGAATTTGAGTCAATGTATCTGCCTCCATATAACTCTTATCAAATAAATTTTAATGACAACATGAAAATTTCCTTGGCGAAACTTTTTTTCATGTAAATCCTTACTGGATGGCTCTTTCACACGATCCATTGTCCTGTAAATGTTTCAAACGTGATCTTCAGGACCCATACATGGAATTTGAGTCAATGTATCTGCCTCCATATAACTCTTATCAAATAAATTTTAATGACAACATGAAAATTTCCTTGGCGAAACTTTTTTTCATGTAAATCCTTACTGGATGACTCTTTCACACGATCCATTGTCCTGTAAATGTTTCAAACGTGATCTTCAGGACCCATACATGGAATTTGAGTCAATGTATCTGCCTCCATATAACTCTTATCAAATAAATTTTAATGACAACATGAAAATTTCCTTGGCGAAATTTTTTTCATGTAAATCCTTACTGGATGACTCTTTCACACGATCCATTGTCCTGTAAATGTTTCAAACGTGATCTTCAGGACCCATACATGGAATTTGAGTCTATGTATCCGCCTCCAGATAACTCTTATCAAATAAATTTTAATGACAACATGAAAACTTCCTTGGCGAAACTTTTTTTCATGTAAATCCTTACTGGATGACTCTTTCACACGATCCATTGTCCTGTAAATGTTTCAAACGTGATCTTCAGGACCCATACATGGAATTTGAGTCAATGTATCTGCCTCCATATAACTCTTATCAAATAAATTTTAATGACAACATGAAAATTTCCTTGGCGAAACTTTTTTTCATGTAAATCCTTACTGGATGACTCTTTCACACGATCCATTGTCCTGTAAATGTTTCAAACGTGATCTTCAGGACCCATACATGGAATTTGAGTCAATGTATCTGCCTCCATATAACTCTTATCAAATAAATTTTAATGACAACGAGAAAATTTCCTTGGCGAAACTTTTTTTCGTGTAAATCCTTACTGGATGGCTCTTTCACATGATCCATTGTCCTGTAAATGTTTCAAACGTGATCTTCAGCACCCATACATGGAATTTGAGTCAATGTATCTGCCTCCATATAACTCTTATCAAATAAATTTTAATGACAACATGAAAATTTCCTTGGCGAAACTTTTTTTCATGTAAATCCTTACTGGATGACTCTTTCACACGATCCATTGTCCTGTAAATGTTTCAAACGTGATCTTCAGGACCCATACATGGAATTTGAGTCAATGTATCTGCCTCCATATAACTCTTATCAAATAAATTTTAATGACAACATGAAAATTTTCTTGGCGAAACTTTTTTTCATGTAAATCCTTACTGGATGACTCTTTCACACGATCCATTGTCCTGTAAATGTTTCAAACGTGATCTTCAGGACCCATACATGGAATTTGAGTCAATGTATCTGCCTCCATATAACTCTTATCAAATAAATTTTAATGACAACGAGAAAATTTCCAATTTTTTCATGAAAAATCCTTACTGGATGGCTCTTTCACATGATCCATTGTCCTGTAAATGTTCCAAACGTGATCTTCAGGACCCATACATGGAATTTGAGTCAATGTATCTGCCTCCAGATAACTCTTATCAAATAAATTTTAATGACAACATGAAAATTTCCTTGGCGAAATTTTTTTCATGTAAATCCTTACTGGATGACTCTTTCACACGATCCATTGTCCTGTAAATGTTTCAAACGTGATCTTCAGGACCCATACATGGAATTTGAGTCAATGTATCTGCCTCCATATAACTCTTATCAAATAAATTTTAATGACAACATGAAAATTTCCTTGGCGAAATTTTTTTCATGTAAATCCTTACTGGATGACTCTTTCACACGATCCATTGTCCTGTAAATGTTTCAAACGTGATCTTCAGGACCCATACATGGAATTTGAGTCAATGTATCTGCCTCCATATAACTCTTATCAAATAAATTTTAATGACAACGAGAAAATTTCCTTGGCGAATTATTTTTTCATGTAAATCCTTACTGGATGGCTCTTTCACATGATCCATTGTCCTGTAAATGTTTCAAACGTGATCTTCAGGACCATACATGGAATTTAAGTCAATGTATCTGCCTCCATATAACTCTTATCAAATAAATTTTAATGACAACATGAAAATTTCCTTGGCGAAACTTTTTTTCATGTAAATCCTTACTGGATGGCTCTTTCACACGATCCATTGTCCTGTAAATGTTTCAAACGTGATCTTCAGGATTCATACATGGAATTTGAGTCAATGTATCTGCCTCCATATAACTCTTATCAAATAAATTTTAATGACAACATGAAAATTTCCTTGGCGAAACTTTTTTTCATGTAAATCCTTACTGGATGACTCTTTCACACGATCCATTGTCCTGTAAATGTTTCAAACGTGATCTTCAGGACCCATACATGGAATTTGAGTCAATGTATCTGCCTCCAGATAACTCTTATCAAATAAATTTTAATGACACCATGAAAATTTCCTTGGCGAAATTTTTTTCATGTAAATCCTTACTGGATGACTCTTTCACACGATCCATTGTCCTGTAAATATTTCAAACGTGATCTTCAGGACCCATACATGGAATTTGAGTCAATGTATCTGCCTCCATATAACTCTTATCAAATAAATTTTAATGACAACATGAAAATTTCCTTTGCGAAATTTTTTTCATGTAAATCCTTACTGGATGACTCTTTCACACGATCCATTGTCCTGTAAATGTTTCAAACGTGATCTTCAGGACCCATACATGGAATTTGAGTCAATGTATCTGCCTCCATATAACTCTTATCAAATAAATTTTAATGAAAACATGAAAATTTCCTTGGCGAAACTTTTTTTTATGTAAATCCTTACTGGATGACTCTTTCACACGATCCATTGTCCTGTAAATGTTTCAAACGTGATCTTCAGGACCCATACATGGAATTTGAGTCAATGTATCTGCCCCTCCATATAACTCTTATCAAATAAATTTTAATGACAACATAAAAATTTCCTTGGCGAAATTTTTTTCATGTAAATCCTTACTGGATGACTCTTTCACACGATCCATTGTCCTGTAAATGTTTCAAACGTGATCTTCAGGACCCATACATGGAATTTGAGTCAATGTATCTGCCTCCATATAACTCTTATCAAATGAATTTTAATGACAACATGAAAATTTCCTTGGCGAAATTTTTTTCATGTAAATCCTTACTGGATAACTCTTTCACACGATCCATTGTCCTGTAAATATTTCAAACGTGATCTTCAGGACCCATACATGGAATTTGAGTCAATGTATCTGCCTCCATATAACTCTTATCAAATAAATTTTAATGACAACATGAAAATTTCTTTGGAGAAATTTTTTTCATGTAAATCCTTACTGGATGACTCTTTCACACGATCCATTGTCCTGTAAATGTTTCAAACGTGATCTTCAGGACCCATACATGGAATTTGAGTCAATGTATCTGCCTCCATATAACTCTTATCAAATAAATTTTAATGACAACATGAAAATTTCCTTGGCGAAATTTTTTTCATGTAAATCCTTACTGGATGACTCTTTCACACGATCCATTGTCCTGTAAATGTTTCAAACGTGATCTTCAGGACCCATACATGGAATTTGAGTCAATGTATCTGCCTCCATATAACTCTTATCAAATAAATTTTAATGAAAACATGAAAATTTCCTTGGCGAAACTTTTTTTTATGTAAATCCTTACTGGATGACTCTTTCACACGATCCATTGTTCTGTAAATGTTTCAAACGTGATCTTCAGGACCCATACATGGAATTTGAGTCAATGTATCTGCCTCCATATAACTCTTATCAAATAAATTTTAATGACAACATGAAAATTTCCTTGGCGAAATTTTTTTCATGTAAATCCTTACTGGATGACTCTTTCACACGATCCATTGTCCTGTAAATGTTTCAAACGTGATCTTCAGGACCCATACATGGAATTTGAGTCAATGTATCTGCCTCCATATAACTCTTATCAAATAAATTTTAATGACAACATGAAAATTTCCTTGGCGAAATTTTTTTCATGTAAATCCTTACTGGATGACTCTTTCACACGATCCATTGTCCTGTAAATATTTCAAACGTGATCTTCAGGACCCATACATGG
This sequence comes from Malaya genurostris, assembly GCF_030247185.1. Lineage (NCBI taxonomy): Eukaryota > Metazoa > Arthropoda > Insecta > Diptera > Culicidae > Malaya > Malaya genurostris. The sequence goes on from NC_080570.1 coordinate 86,931,069, forward strand.
AATTTGAGTCAATGTATCTGCCTCCATATAACTCTTATCAAATAAATTTTAATGACAACATGAAAATTTCCTTGGAGAAATTTTTTTCATGTAAATCCTTACTGGATGACTCTTTCACACGATCCATTGTCCTGTAAATGTTTCAAACGTGATCTTCAGGACCCATACATGGAATTTGAGTCAATGTATCTGCCTCCATATAACTCTTATCAAATAAATTTTAATGACAACATGAAAATTTCCTTGGCGAAACTTTTTTTCATGTAAATCCTTACTGGATGACTCTTTCACACGATCCATTGTCCTGTAAATGTTTCAAACGTGATCTTCAGGACCCATACATGGAATTTGAATCAATGTATCTGCCTCCATATAACTCTTATCAAATAAATTTTAATGACAACATGAAAATTTCCTTGGCGAAACTTTTTTTCATGTAAATCCTTACTGGATGGCTCTTTCACACGATCCATTGTCCTGTAAATGTTTCAAACGTGATCTTCAGGACCCATACATGGAATTTGAGTCAATGTATCTGCCTCCATATAACTCTTATCAAATAAATTTTAATGACAACATGAAAATTTCCTTGGCGAAACTTTTTTTCATGTAAATCCTTACTGGATGACTCTTTCACACGATCCATTGTCCTGTAAATGTTTCAAACGTGATCTTCAGGACCCATACATGGAATTTGAGTCAATGTATCTGCCTCCATATAACTCTTATCAAATAAATTTTAATGACAACATGAAAATTTCCTTGGCGAAACTTTTTTTCATGTAAATCCTTACTGGATGACTCTTTCACACGATCCATTGTCCTGTAAATGTTTCAATCGTGATCTTCAGGACCCATACATGGAATTTGAGTCAATGTATCTGCCTTCATATAACTCTTATCAAATAAATTTTAATGACAACGAGAAAATTTCCATGGCGAATTATTTTTTCATGTAAATCCTTACTGGATGGCTCTTTCACACGATCCATTGTCCTGTAAATGTTTCAAACGTAATCTTCAGGACCCATACATGGAATTTGAGTCAATGTATCTGCCTCCATATAACTCTTATCAAATGAATTTTAATGACAACGAGAAAATTTCCTTGGCAAAATTTTTTTTATGTAATTCCTTACTGGATGGCTCTTTCACACGATCCATTGTCCTGTAAATGTTTCAAACGTGATCTTCAGGACCCATACATGGAATTTGAGTCAATGTATCTGCCTCCATATAACTCTTATCAAATAAATTTTAATGACAACATGAAAATTTCCTTGGCGAAATTTTTTTCATGTAAATCCTTACTGGATGACTCTTTCACACGATCCATTGTCCTGTAAATGTTTCAAACGTGATCTTCAGGACCCATACATGGAATTTGAGTCAATGTATCTGCCTCCATATAACTCTTATCAAATAAATTTTAATGACAACGAGAAAATTTCCATGGCGAAACTTTTTTTCATGTAAATCCTTACTGGATGGCTCTTTCACATGATCCATTGTCCTGTAAATGTTTCAAACGTGATCTTCAGGACCCATACATGGAATTTGAGTCAATGTATCTGCCTTCATATAACTCTTATCAAATAAATTTTAATGACAACGAGAAAATTTCCATGGCGAATTATTTTTTCATGTAAATCCTTACTGGATGGCTTTTTCACACGATCCATTGTCCTGTAAATGTTTCAAACGTGATCTTCAGGACCCATACATGGAATTTGAGTCAATGTATCTGCCTTCATATAACTCTTATCAAATAAATTTTAATGACAACGAGAAAATTTCCATGGCGAATTATATTTTCATGTAAATCCTTACTGGATGGCTCTTTCACACGATCCATTGTCCTGTAAATGTTTCAAACGTGATCTTCAGGACCCATACATGGAATTTGAGTCAATGTATCTGCCTTCGTATAACTCTTATCAAATAAATTTTAATGACAACATGAAAATTTCCTTGGCGAAATTTTTTTCATGTAAATCCTTACTGGATGACTCTTTCACACGATCCATTGTCCTGTAAATATTTCAAACGTGATCTTCAGGACCCATACATGGAATTTGAGTCAATGTATCTGCCTCCATATAACTCTTATCAAATAAATTTTAATGACAACATGAAAATTTCCATGGCGAAACTTTTTTTCATGTAAATCCTTACTGGATGGCTCTTTCACATGATCCATTGTCCTGTAAATGTTTCAAACGTGATCTTCAGGACCCATACATGGAATTTGAGTCAATGTATCTGCCTTCATATAACTCTTATCAAATAAATTTTAATGACAACGAGAAAATTTCCATGGCGAATTATTTTTTCATGTAAATCCTTACTGGATGGCTCTTTCACACGATCCATTGTCCTGTAAATGTTTCAAACGTAATCTTCAGGACCCATACATGGAATTTGAGTCAATGTATCTGCCTCCATATAACTCTTATCAAATGAATTTTAATGACAACGAGAAAATTTCCTTGGCAAAATTTTTTTTATGTAATTCCTTACTGGATGGCTCTTTCACACGATCCATTGTCCTGTAAATGTTTCAAACGTGATCTTCAGGACCCATACATGGAATTTGAGTCAATGTATCTGCCTCCATATAACTCTTATCAAATAAATTTTAATGACAACATGAAAATTTCCTTGGCGAAACTTTTTTTCATGTAAATCCTTACTGGATGACTCTTTCACACGATGCATTGTCCTGTAAATGTTTCAAACGTGATCTTCAGGACCCATACATGGAATTTGAGTCAATGTATCTGCCTCCATATAACTCTTATCAAATAAATTTTAATGACAACATGAAAATTTCCTTGGCGAAATTTTTTTCATGTAAATCCTTACTGGATGACTCTTTCACACGATCCATTGTCCTGTAAATGTTTCAAACGTGATCTTCAGGACCCATACATGGAATTTGAGTCAATGTATCTGCCTCCATATAACTCTTATCAAATAAATTTTAATGACAACGAGAAAATTTCCATGGCGAAACTTTTTTTCATGTAAATCCTTACTGGATGGCTCTTTCACATGATCCATTGTCCTGTAAATGTTTCAAACGTGATCTTCAGGACCATACATGGAATTTGAGTCAATGTATCTGCCTCCAGATAACTCTTATCAAATAAATTTTAATGACAACATGAAAATTTCCTTGGCGAAATTTTTTTCATGTAAATCCTTACTGGATGACTCGTTCACACGATCCATTGTCCTGTAAATGTTTCAAACGTGATCTTCAGGATCCATACATGGAATTTGAGTCAATGTATCTGCCTCCATATAACTCTTATTAAATAAATTTTAATGACAACATGAAAATTTCCTTGGCGAAACTTTTTTTCATGTAAATCCTTACTGGATGGCTCTTTCACACGATCCATTGTCCTGTAAATGTTTCAAACGTGATCTTCAGGATCCATACATGGAATTTGAGTCAATGTATCTGCCTCCATATAACTCTTATCAAATAAATTTTAATGACAACATGAAAATTTCCTTGGCGAAACTTTTTTTCATGTAAATCCTTACTGGATGACTCTTTCACACGATCCATTGTCCTGTAAATGTTTCAAACGTGATCTTCAGGACCCATACATGGAATTTGAGTCAATGTATCTGCCTCCAGATAACTCTTATCAAATAAATTTTAATCACAACATGAAAATTTCCTTGGCGATATTTTTTTCATGTAAATCCTTACTGGATGACTCTTTCACACGATCCATTGTCCTGTAAATATTTCAAACGTGATCTTCAGGACCCATACATGGAATTTGAGTCAATGTATCTGCCTCCATATAACTCTTATCAAATAAATTTTAATGACAACATGAAAATTTCCTTGGCGAAATTTTTTTCATGTAAATCCTTACTGGATGACTCTTTCACACGATCCATTGTCCTGTAAATGTTTCAAACGTGATCTTCAGGACCCATACATGGAATTTGAGTCAATGTATCTGCCTCCATATAACTCTTATCAAATAAATTTTAATGACAACATGAAAATTTCCTTGGCAAAACTTTTTTTCATGTAAATCCTTACTGGATGACTCTTTCACACGATCCATTGTCCTGTAAATGTTTCAAACGTGATCTTCAGGACCCATACATGGAATTTGAGTCAATGTATCTGCCTCCAGATAACTCTTATCAAATAAATTTTAATGACAACATGAAAATTTCCTTGGCGAAACTTTTTTTTATGTAAATCCTTACTGGATGACTCTTTCACACGATCCATTGTCCTGTAAATGTTTCAAACGTGATCTTCAGGACCCATACATGGAATTTGAGTCAATGTATCTGCCTCCAGATAACTCTTATCAAATAAATTTTAATGACAACATGAAAATTTCCTTGGCGAAATTTTTTTCATGTAAATCCTTACTGGATGACTCGTTCACACGATCCATTGTCCTGTAAATGTTTCAAACGTGATCTTCAGGATCCATACATGGAATTTGAGTCAATGTATCTGCCTCCATATAACTCTTATTAAATAAATTTTAATGAAAACATGAAAATTTCCTTGGCGAAACTTTTTTTTATGTAAATCCTTACTGGATGACTCTTTCACACGATCCATTGTTCTGTAAATGTTTCAAACGTGATCTTCAGGACCCATACATGGAATTTGAGTCAATGTATCTGCCTCCATATAACTCTTATCAAATAAATTTTAATGACAACATGAAAATTTCCTTGGCGAAATTTTTTTCATGTAAATCCTTACTGGATGACTCTTTCACACGATCCATTGTCCTGTAAATGTTTCAAACGTGATCTTCAGGACCCATACATGGAATTTGAGTCAATGTATCTGCCTCCATATAACTCTTATCAAATAAATTTTAATGACAACATGAAAATTTCCTTGGCGAAATTTTTTTCATGTAAATCCTTACTGGATGACTCTTTCACACGATCCATTGTCCTGTAAATATTTCAAACGTGATCTTCAGGACCCATACATGGAATTTGAGTCAATGTATCTGCCTCCATATAACTCTTATCAAATAAATTTTAATGACAACATGAAAATTTCCTTGGCGAAATTTTTTTCATGTAAATCCTTACTGGATGACTCTTTCACACGATCCACTGTCCTGTAAATGTTTCAAACGTGATCTTCAGGACCCATACATGGAATTTGAGTCAATGTATCTGCCTCCATATAACTCTTATCAAATAAATTTTAATGACAACATGAAAATTTCCTTGGCGAAACTTTTTTTCATGTAAATCCTTACTGGATGACTCTTTCACACGATCCATTGTCCTGTAAATGTTTCAAACGTGATCTTCAGGACCCATACATGGAATTTGAGTCAATGTATCTGCCTCCATATAACTCTTATCAAATAAATTTTAATGACAACATGAAAATTTCCTTGGCGAAACTTTTTTTCATGTAAATCCTTACTGGATGACTCTTTCACACGATACATTGTCCTGTAAATGTTTCCAACGTTATCTTCAGGACCCATACATGGAATTTGAGTCAATGTATCTGCCTCCATATAACTCTTATCAAATAAATTTTAATGACAACATGAAAATTTCCTTGGCGAAACTTTTTTTCATGTAAATCCTTACTGGATGACTCTTTCACACGATCCATTGTCCTGTAAATGTTTCAAACGTGATCTTCAGGACCCATACATGGAATTTGAGTCAATGTATCTGCCTCCATATAACTCTTATCAAATAAATTTTAATGACAACATGAAAATTTCCTTGGCGAAACTTTTTTTCATGTAAATCCTTACTGGATGACTCTTTCACACGATCCATTGTCCTGTAAATGTTTCAAACGTGATCTTCAGGACCCATACATGGAATTTGAGTCAATGTATCTGCCTCCATATAACTCTTATCAAATAAATTTTAATGACAACATGAAAATTTCCTTGGCGAAACTTTTTTTCATGTAAATCCTTACTGGATGACTCTTTCACACGATCCATTGTCCTGTAAATATTTCAAACGTGATCTTCAGGACCCATACATGGAATTTGAGTCAATGTATCTGCCTCCATATAACTCTTATCAAATAAATTTTAATGACAACATGAAAATTTCCTTGGCAAAACTTTTTTTCATGTAAATCCTTACTGGATGACTCTTTCACACGATCCATTGTCCTGTAAATGTTTCAAACGTGATCTTCAGGACCCATACATGGAATTTGAGTCAATGTATCTGCCTCCAGATAACTCTTATCAAATAAATTTTAATGACAACATGAAAATTTCCTTGGCGAAACTTTTTTTCATGTAAATCCTTACTGGATGACTCTTTCACACGATCCATTGTCCTGTAAATGTTTCAAACGTGATCTTCAGGACCCATACATGGAATTTGAGTCAATGTATCTGCCTCCAGATAACTCTTATCAAATAAATTTTAATGACAACATGAAAATTTCCTTGGCGTAACTTTTTTTCATGTAAATCCTTACTGGATGACTCTTTCACACGATCCATTGTCCTGTAAATGTTTCAAACGTGATCTTCAGAACCCATACATGGAATTTGAGTCAATGTATCTGCCTCGATATAACTCTTATCAAATAAATTTTAATGACAACATGAAAATTTCCATGGCGAAATTTTTTTCATGTAAATCCTTACTGGATGACTCTTTCACACGATCCATTGTCCTGTAAATGTTTCAAACGTGATCTTCAGGACCCATACATGGAATTTGAGTCAATGTATCTGCCTCCATATAACTCTTATCAAATAAATTTTAATGACAACATGAAAATTTCTTTGGCGAAATTTTTTTCATGTAAATCCTTACTGGATGACTCTTTCACACGATCCATTGTCCTGTAAATGTTTCAAACGTGATCTTCAGGACCCATACATGGAATTTGAGTCAATGTATCTGCCTCCATATAACTCTTATCAAATAAATTTTAATGACAACATGAAAATTTCCTTGGCGAAACTTTTTTTCATGTAAATCCTTACTGGATGACTCTTTCACACGATCCATTGTCCTGTAAATGTTTCAAACGTGATCTTCAGGACCCATACATGGAATTTGAGTCAATGTATCTGCCTCCATATAACTCTTATCAAATAAATTTTAATGACAACATGAAAATTTCCTTGGCAAAACTTTTTTTCATGTAAATCCTTACTGGATGACTCTTTCACACGATCCATTGTCCTGTAAATGTTTCAAACGTGATCTTCAGGACCCATACATGGAATTTGAGTCAATGTATCTGCCTCCAGATAACTCTTATCAAATAAATTTTGATGACAACATGAAAATTTCCTTGGCGAAACTTTTTCTCATGTAAATCCTTACTGGATGACTCTTTCACACGATCCATTGTCCTGTAAATGTTTCAAACGTGATCTTCAGGACCCATACATGTAATTTGAGTCAATGTATCTGCCTCCATATAACTCTTATCAAATAAATTTTAATGACAACATGAAAATTTCCTTGGCGAAATTTTTTTCATGTAAATCCTTACTGGATGGCTCTTTCACATGATCCATTGTTCTGTAAATGTTTCAAACGTGATCTTCAGGACCCATACATGGAATTTGAGTCAATGTATCTGCCTCCATATAACTCTTATCAAATAAATTTTAATGACAACATGAAAATTTCCTTGGCGAAATTTTTACGATCCATTGTCCTGTAAATGTTTCAAACGTGATCTTCAGGACCCATACATGGAATTTGAATCAATGTATCTGCCTCCATATAACTCTTATCAAATAAATTTTAATGACAACATGAAAATTTCCTTGGCGAAACTTTTTTTCATGTAAATCCTTACTGGATGACTCTTTCACACGATCCATTGTCCTGTAAATGTTTCAAACGTGATCTTCATCTGCCTCCATATAACTCTTATCAAATAAATTTTAATGACAACATGAAAATTTCCTTGGCGAAATTTTTTTCATGTAAATCCTTACTGGATGACTCTTTCACACGATCCATTGTTCTGTAAATGTTTCAAACGTGATCTTCAGGACCCATACAGGGAATTTGAGTCAATGTATCTGCCTCCATATAACTCTTATCAAATAAATTTTAATGACAACATGAAAATTTCCTTGGCGAAACTTTTTTTCATGTAAATCCTTACTGGATGACTCTTTCACACGATCCATTGTCCTGTAAATGTTTCAAACGTGATCTTCAGGACCCATACATGTAATTTGAGTTAATGTATCTGCCTCCATATAACTCTTATCAAATAAATTTTAAGGACAACATGAAAATTTCCTTGGCGAAACACTTTTTCATGTAAATCCTTACTGGATGACTCTTTCACAAGATCCATTGTCCTGTAAATGTTTCAAACGTGATCTTCAGGACCCATACATGGAATTTGAGTCAATGTATCTGCCTCCATATAACTCTTATCAAATAAATTTTAATGACAACATGAAAATTTCCTTGGCGAAATTTTTTTCATGTAAATCCTTACTGGATGACTCTTTCACACGATCCATTGTCCTGTAAATGTTTCAAACGTGATCTTCAGGACCCATACATGGAATTTGAGTCAATGTATCTGCCTCCATATAACTCTTATCAAATAAATTTTAATGACAACATGAAAATTTCCTTGGCGAAATTTTTTTCATGTAAATCCTTACTGGATGACTCTTTCACACGATCCATTGTCCTGTAAATGTTTCAAACGTGATCTTCAGGACCCATACATGGAATTTGAGTCAATTTATCTGCCTCCATATAACTCTTATCAAATAAATTTTAATGACAACATGAAAATTTCCTTGGCGAAATTTTTTTCATGTAAATCCTTACTGGATGACTCTTTCACACGATCCATTGTCCTGTAAATGTTTCAAACGTGATCTTCAGGACCCATACATGGAATTTGAGTCAATGTATCTGCCTCCATATAACTCTTATCAAATAAATTTTAATGACAACATGAAAATTTCCTTGGCGAAACTTTTTTTCATGTAAATCCTTACTGGATGACTCTTTCACACGATCCATTGTCCTGTAAATGTTTCAAACGTGATCTTCAGGACCCATACATGGAATTTGAGTCATTGTATCTGCCCCCATATAACACTTATCAAATGAATTTTAATGACAACGAGAAAATTTCCATGACGAATTATTTTTTCATGGATATCCTTACTGGATGGCTCTTTCACATGATCCATTGTCCTGTAAATGTTTCAAACGTGATCTTCAGGACCCATACATGGAATTTGAGTCAATGTATCTGCCTCCATATAACTCTTATCAAATAAATTTTAATGACAACATGAAAATTTCCTTGGCGAAACTTTTTTTCATGTAAATCCTTACTGGATGACTCTTTCACACGATCCATTGTCCTGTAAATGTTTCAAACGTGATCTTCAGGACCCATACATGGAATTTGAGTCATTGTATCTGCCCCCATATAACTCTTATCAAATGAATTATAATGACAAAGAGAAAATTTCCATGGCGAATTATTTTTTCATGTAAATCCTTACTGGATGACTCTTTCACATGATCCATTGTCCTGTAAATGTTCCAAACGTGATCTTCAGGACCCATACATGAAATTTGAGTCAATGTATCTGCCTCCATATAACTCTTATCAAATAAATTTTAATGACAACATGAAAATTTCCTTGGCGAAATTTTTTTCATGTAAATCCTTACTGGATGACTCTTTCACACGATCCATTGTCCTGTAAATATTTCAAACGTGATCTTCAGGACCCATACATGGAATTTGAGTCAATGTATCTGCCTCCATATAACTCTTATCAAATAAATTTTAATGACAACATGAAAATTTCCTTGGCGAAACTTTTTTCATGTAAATCCTTACTGGATGACTCTTTCACAGGATCCATTGTCCTGTAAATGTTTCAAACGTGATCTTCAGGACCCATACATGGAATTTGAGTCAATGTATCTGCCTCCATATAACTCTTATCAAATAAATTTTAATGACAACATGAAAATTTCCTTGGCGAAACTTTTTTTCATGTAAATCCTTACTGGATGACTCTTTCACACGATCCATTGTCCTGTAAATGTTTCAAACGTGATCTTCAGGACCCATACATGGAATTTGAGTCAATGTATCTGCCTCCATATAACTCTTATCAAATAAATTTTAATGACAACATGAAAATTTCCTTGGCGAAACTTTTTTTCATGTAAATCCTTACTGGATGACTCTTTCACACGATCCATTGTCCTGTAAATGTTTCAAACGTGATCTTCAGGACCCATACATGGAATTTGAGTCAATGTATCTGCCTCCATATAACTCTTATCAAATAAATTTTAATGACAACATGAAAATTTCCTTGGCGAAACTTTTTTTCATGTAAATCCTTACTGGATGACTCTTTCACACGATCCATTGTCCTGTAAATGTTTCAAACGTGATCTTCAGGACCCATACATGGAATTTGAGTCAATGTATCTGCCTCCATATAACTCTTATCAAATAAATTTTAATGACAACATGAAAATTTCCTTGGCGAAATTTTTACAATCCATTGTCCTGTAAATGTTTCAAACGTGATCTTCAGGACCCATACATGGAATTTGAATCAATGTATCTGCCTCCATATAACTCTTATCAAATAAATTTTAATGACAACATGAAAATTTCCTTGGCGAAACTTTTTTTCATGTAAATCCTTACTGGATGACTCTTTCACACGATCCATTGTCCTGTAAATGTTTCAAACGTGATCTTCAGGACCCATACATGGAATTTGAGTCATTGTATCTGCCCCCATATAACTCTTATCAAATGAATTATAATGACAAAGAGAAAATTTCCATGGCGAATTATTTTTTCATGTAAATCCTTACTGGATGACTCTTTCACATGATCCATTGTCCTGTAAATGTTCCAAACGTGATCTTCAGGACCCATACATGAAATTTGAGTCAATGTATCTGCCTCCATATAACTCTTATCAAATAAATTTTAATGACAACATGAAAATTTCCTTGGCGAAATTTTTTTCATGTAAATCCTTACTGGATGACTCTTTCACACGATCCATTGTCCTGTAAATATTTCAAACGTGATCTTCAGGACCCATACATGGAATTTGAGTCAATGTATCTGCCTCCATATAACTCTTATCAAATAAATTTTAATGACAACATGAAAATTTCCTTGGCGAAACTTTTTTCATGTAAATCCTTACTGGATGACTCTTTCACACGATCCATTGTCCTGTAAATGTTTCAAACGTGATCTTCAGGACCCATACATGGAATTTGAGTCAATGTATCTGCCTCCATATAACTCTTATAAAATAAATTTTAATGACAACATGAAAATTTCCTTGGCGAAACTTTTTTTCATGTAAATCCTTACTGGATGACTCTTTCACACGATCCATTGTCCTGTAAATGTTTCAAACGTGATCTTCAGGACCCATACATGGAATTTGAGTCAATGTATCTGCCTCCATATAACTCTTATCAAATAAATTTTAATGACAACATGAAAATTTCCTTGGCGAAACTTTTTTTCATGTAAATCCTTACTGGATGACTCTTTCACACGATCCATTGTCCTGTAAATGTTTCAAACGTGATCTTCAGGACCCATACATGGAATTTGAGTCAATGTATCTGCCTCCATATAACTCTTATCAAATAAATTTTAATGACAACATGAAAATTTCCTTGGCGAAACTTTTTTTCATGTAAATCCTTACTGGATGACTCTTTCACACGATCCATTGTCCTGTAAATGTTTCAAACGTGATCTTCAGGACCCATACATGGAATTTGAGTCAATGTATCTGCCTCCATATAACTCTTATCAAATAAATTTTAATGACAACATGAAAATTTCCTTGGCGAAATTTTTACGAGCCATTGTCCTGTAAATGTTTCAAACGTGATCTTCAGGACCCATACATGGAATTTGAATCAATGTATCTGCCTCCATATAACTCTTATCAAATAAATTTTAATGACAACATGAAAATTTCCTTGGCGAAACTTTTTTTCATGTAAATCCTTACTGGATGACTCTTTCACACGATCCATTGTCCTGTAAATGTTTCAAACGTAATCTTCATCTGCCTCCATATAACTCTTATCAAATAAATTTTAATGACAACATGAAAATTTCCTTGGCGAAATTTTTTTCATGTAAATCCTAACTGGATGACTCTTTCACACGATCCATTGTTCTGTAAATGTTTCAAACGTGATCTTCAGGACCCATACAGGGAATTTGAGTCAATGTATCTGCCTCCATATAACTCTTATCAAATAAATTTTAATGACAACATGAAAATTTCCTTGGCGAAACTTTTTTTCATGTAAATCCTTACTGGATGACTCTTTCACACGATCCATTGTCCTGTAAATGTTTCAAACGTGATCTTCAGGACCCATACATGTAATTTGAGTTAATGTATCTGCCTCCATATAACTCTTATCAAATAAATTTTAAGGACAACATGAAAATTTCCTTGGCGAAACTTTTTTTCATGTAAATCCTTACTGGATGACTCTTTCACAAGATCCATTGTCCTGTAAATGTTTCAAACGTGATCTTCAGGACCCATACATGGAATTTGAGTCAATGTATCTGCCTCCATATAACTCTTATCAAATAAATTTTAATGACAACATGAAAATTTCCTTGGCGAAATTTTTTTCATGTAAATCCTTACTGGATGACTCTTTCACACGATCCATTGTCCTGTAAATGTTTCAAACGTGATCTTCAGGACCCATACATGGAATTTGAGTCAATGTATCTGCCTCCATATAACTCTTATCAAATAAATTTTAATGGCAACATGAAAATTTCCTTGGCGAAATTTTTTTCATGTAAATCCTTACTGGATGACTCTTTCACACGATCCATTGTCCTGTAAATGTTTCAAACGTGATCTTCAGGACCCATACATGGAATTTGAGTCAATTTATCTGCCTCCATATAACTCTTATCAAATAAATTTTAATGACAACATGAAAATTTCCTTGGCGAAATTTTTTTCATGTAAATCCTTACTGGATGACTCTTTCACACGATCCATTGTCCTGTAAATGTTTCAAACGTGATCTTCAGGACCCATACATGGAATTTGAGTCAATGTATCTGCCTCCATATAACTCTTATCAAATAAATTTTAATGACAACATGAAAATTTCCTTGGCGAAACTTTTTTTCATGTAAATCCTTACTGGATGACTCTTTCACACGATCCATTGTCCTGTAAATGTTTCAAACGTGATCTTCAGGACCCATACATGGAATTTGAGTCATTGTATCTGCCCCCATATAACACTTATCAAATGAATTTTAATGACAACGAGAAAATTTCCATGACGAATTATTTTTTCATGGATATCCTTACTGGATGGCTCTTTCACATGATCCATTGTCCTGTAAATGTTTCAAACGTGATCTTCAGGACCCATACATGGAATTTGAGTCAATGTATCTGCCTCCATATAACTCTTATCAAATAAATTTTAATGACAACATGAAAATTTCCTTGTCGAAACTTTTTTTCATGTAAATCCTTACTGGATGACTCTTTCACACGATCCATTGTCCTGTAAATGTTTCAAACGTGATCTTCAGGACCCATACATGGAATTTGAGTAATTGTATCTGCCCCCATATAACTCTTATCAAATGAATTTTAATGACAACATGAAAATTTCCTTGGCGAAATTTTTTTCATGTAAATCCTTACTGGATGACTCTTTCACACGATCCATTGTCCTGTAAATATTTCAAACGTGATCTTCAGGACCCATACATGGAATTTGAGTCAATGTATCTGCCTCCATATAACTCTTATCAAATAAATTTTAATGACAACATGAAAATTTCCATGGCGAATTATTTTTTCATGTAAATCCTTACTGGATGGCTCTTTCACATGATCCATTGTCCTGTAAATGTTCCAAACGTGATCTTCAGGACCCATACATGAAATTTGAGTCAATGTATCTGCCTCCATATAACTCTTATCAAATAAATTTTAATGACAACATGAAAATTTCCTTGGCGAAATTTTTTTCATGTAAATCCTTACTGGATGACTCTTTCACACGATCCATTGTCCTGTAAATATTTCAAACGTGATCTTCAGGACCCATACATGGAATTTGAGTCAATGTATCTGCCTCCATATAACTCTTATCAAATAAATTTTAATGACAACATGAAAATTTCCTTGGCGAAACTTTTTTCATGTAAATCCTTACTGGATGACTCTTTCACACGATCCATTGTCCTGTAAATGTTTCAAACGTGATCTTCAGGACCCATACATGGAATTTGAGTCAATGTATCTGCCTCCAAATAACTCTTATCAAATAAATTTTAATGACAACATGAAAATTTCCTTGGCGAAACTTTTTTTCATGTAAATCCTTACTGGATGACTCTTTCACACGATCCATTGTCCTGTAAATGTTTCAAACGTGATCTTCAGGACCCATACATGGAATTTGAGTCAATGTATCTGCCTCCATATAACTCTTATCAAATAAATTTTAATGACAACATGAAAATTTCCCTGGCGAAACTTTTTTTCATGTAAATCCTTACTGGATGACTCTTTCACACGATCCATTGTCCTGTAAATGTTTCAAACGTGATCTTCAGGACCCATACATGGAATTTGAGTCAATGTATCTGCCTCCATATAACTCTTATCAAATAAATTTTAATGACAACATGAAAATTTCCTTGGCGAAACTTTTTTTCATGTAAATCCTTACTGGATGACTCTTTCACACGATCCATTGTCCTGTAAATGTTTCAAACGTGATCTTCAGGACCCATACATGGAATTTGAGTCAATGTATCTGCCTCCATATAACTCTTATCAAATAAATTTTAATGACAACATGAAAATTTCCTTGGCGAAACTTTTTTTCATGTAAATCCTTACTGGATGACTCTTTCACACGATCCATTGTCCTGTAAATGTTTCAAACGTGATCTTCAGGACCCATACATGGAATTTGAGTCAATGTATCTGCCTCCATATAACTCTTATCAAATAAATTTTAATGACAACATGAAAATTTCCTTGGCGAAATTTTTTTCATGTAAATCCTTACTGGATGACTCTTTCACACGATCCATTGTCCTGTAAATGTTTCAAACGTGATCTTCAGGACCCATACATGGAATTTGAGTCAATGTATCTGCCTCCATATAACTCTTATCAAATAAATTTTAATGACAACATGAAAATTTCCTTGGCGAAATTTTTTTCATGTAAATCCTTACTGGATGACTCTTTCACACGATCCATTGTCCTGTAAATATTTCAAACGTGATCTTCAGGACCCATACATGGAATTTGAGTCAATGTATCTGCATCCATATAACTCTTATCAAATAAATTTTAATGACAACATGAAAATTTCCTTGGCGAAACTTTTTTTCATGTAAATCCTTACTGGATGACTCTTTCACACGATCCATTGTCCTGTAAATGTTTCAAACGTGATCTTCAGGACCCATACATGGAATTTGAGTCAATGTATCTGCCTCCATATAACTCTTATCAAATAAATTTTAATGACAACATGAAAATTTCCTTGGCGAAACTTTTTTTCATGTAAATCCTTACTGGATGACTCTTTCACACGATCCATTGTCCTGTAAATGTTTTAAACGTGATCTTCAGGACCCATACATGGAATTTGAGTCAATGCATCTGCCTCCATATAACTCTTATCAAATAAATTTTAATGACATCATGAAAATTTCCTTGGCGAATTTTTTTCATGTAAATCCTTACTGGATGACTCTTTCACACGATCCATTGTCCTGTAAATGTTTCAAACGTGATCTTCAGGACCCATACATGGAATTTGAGTCAATGTATCTGCCTCCATATAACTCTTATCAAATAAATTTTAATGACAACATGAAAATTTCCTTGGCGAAATTTTTTTCATGTAAATCCTTACTGGATGACTCTTTCACACGATCCATTGTCCTGTAAATGTTTCAAACGTGATCTTCAGGACCCATACATGGAATTTGAGTCAATGTATCTGCCTCCATATAACTCTTATCAAATAAATTTTAATGACAACATGAAAATTTCCTTGGCGAAATTTTTTTCATGTAAATCCTTACTGGATGACTCTTTCACACGATCCATTGTCCTGTAAATGTTTCAAACGTGATCTTCAGGACCCATACATGGAAATTGAGTCAATGTATCTGCCTCCATATAACTCTTATCAAATAAATTTTAATGACAACATGAAAATTTCCTTGGCGAAACTTTTTTTCGTGTAAATCCTTACTGGATGACTCTTTCACACGATCCATTGTCCTGTAAATATTTCAAACGTGATCTTCAGGACCCATACATGGAATTTGAGTCATTGTATCTGCCCCCATATAACTCTTATCGAATGAATTTTAATGACAACGAGAAAATTTCCATGGCGAATTATTTTTTCATGTAAATCCTTACTGGATGGCTCTTTCACATGATCCATTGTCCTGTAAATGTTTCAAACGTGATCTTCAGGACCCATACATGGAATTTGAGTCAATGTATCTGCCTCCAGATAACTCTTATCAAATAAATTTTAATGACAACATGAAAATTTCCTTGGCGAAACTTTTTTTCATGTAAATCCTTACTGGATGACTCTTTCACACGATCCATTGTCCTGTAAATGTTTCAAACGTGATCTTCAGGACCCATACATGGAATTTGAGTCAATGTATCTGCCTCCATATAACTCTTATCAAATAAATTTTAATGACAACATGAAAATTTCCTTGGCGAAATTTTTTTCATGTAAATCCTTACTGGATGGCTCTTTCACATGATCCATTGTCCTGTAAATGTTTCAAACGTGATCTTCAGGACCCATACATGGAATTTGAGTCAATGTATCTGCCTCCATATAACTCTTATCAAATAAATTTTAATGACAACATGAAAATTTCCTTGGCGAAACTTTTTTTCATGTAAATCCTTACTGGATGACTCTTTCACACGATCCATTGTCCTGTAAATGTTTCAAACGTGATGTTCAGGACCCATACATGGAATTTGAGTCAATGTATCTGCCTCCATATAACTCTTATCAAATAAATTTTAATGACAACATGAAAATTTCCTTGGCGAAACTTTTTTTCATGTAAATCCTTACTGGATGACTCTTTCACACGATCCATTGTCCTGTAAATGTTTCAAACGTGATCTTCAGGACCCATACATGGAATTTGAGTCAATGTATCTGCCTCCATATAACTCTTATCAAATAAATTTTAATGACAACTTGAAAATTTCCTTGGCGAAACTTTTTTTCATGTAAATCCTTACTTAATGGCTCTTTCACATGATCCATTGTCCTGTAAATGCTTCAAACGTGATCTTCAGGACCCATACATGGAATTTGAGTCAATGTATCTGCCTTCATATAACTCTTATCAAATAAATTTTAATGACAACATGAAAATTTCCTTGGCGAAACTTTTTTTCATGTAAATCCTTACTGGATGACTCTTTCACACGATCCATTGTCCTGTAAATGTTTCAAACGTGATCTTCAGGACCCATACATGGAATTTGAGTCAATGTATCTGCCTCCATATAACTCTTATCAAATAAATTTTAATGACAACATGAAAATTTCCTTGGCGAAATTTTTTTCATGTAAATCCTTACTGGATGACTCTTTCACACGATCCATTGTCCTGTAAATGTTTCAAACGTGATCTTCAGGACCCATACATGGAATTTGAGTCAATGTATCTGCCTCCATATAACTCTTATCAAATAAATTTTAATGACAACATGAAAATTTCCTTGGCGAAATTTTTTTCATGTAAATCCTTACTGGATGACTCTTTCACACGATCCATTGTCCTGTAAATGTTTCAAACGTGATCTTCAGGACCCATACATGGAATTTGAGTCAATGTATCTGCCTCCATATAACTCTTATCAAATAAATTTTAATGACAACATGAAAATTTCCTTGGCGAAATTTTTTTCATGTAAATCCTTACTGGATGACTCTTTCACACGATCCATTGTCCTGTAAATATTTCAAACGTGATCTTCAGGATCCATACATGGAATTTGAGTCAATGTATCTGCCTCCATATAACTCTTATCAAATAAATTTTAATGACAACATGAAAATTTCCTTGGCGAAATTTTTTTCATGTAAATCCTTACTGGATGACTCTTTCGCACGATCCATTGTCCTGTAAATGTTTCAAACGTGATCTTCAGGACCCATACATGGAATTTGAGTCATTGTATCTGCCCCCATGTAACTCTTATCAAATGAATTTTAATGACAACGAGAAAATTTCCATGGCGAATTATTTTTCATGTAAATCCTTACTGGATGACTCTTTCACATGATCCATTGTCCTGTAAATGTTTCAAACGTGATCTTCAGGACCCATACATGGAATTTGAGTCAATGTATCTGCCTCCAGATAACTCTTATCAAATAAATTTTAATGACAACATGAAAATTTCCTTGGCGAAATTTTTTTCATGTAAATCCTTACTGGATGACTCTTTCACACGATCCATTGTCCTGTAAATATTTCAAACGTGATCTTCAGGACCCATACATGGAATTTGAGTCAATGTATCTGCCTCCATATAACTCTTATCAAATAAATTTTAATGACAACATGAAAATTTCCTTGGCGAAACTTTTTTTCATGTAAATCCTTACTGGATGACTCTTTCACACGATCCATTGTCCTGTAAATGTTTCAAACGTGATCTTCAGGACCCATACATGGAATTTGAGTCAATGTATCTGCCTCCAGATAACTCTTATCAAATAAATTTTAATGACAACATGAAAATTTCCTTGGCGAAACTTTTTTTCATGTAAATCCTTACTGGATGACTCTTTCACACGATCCATTGTCCTGTAAATATTTCAAACGTGATCTTCAGGACCCATACATGGAATTTGAGTCAATGTATCTGCCTCCATATAACTCTTATCAAATAAATTTTAATGACAACATGAAAATTTCCTTGGCGAAACTTTTTTTCATGTAAATCCTTACTGGATGGCTCTTTGACACGATCCATTGTCCTGTAAATGTTTCAAACGTGATCTTCAGGACCCATACATGGAATTTGAGTCAATGTATCTGCCTCCATATAACTCTTATAAAATAAATTTTAATGACAACATGAAAATTTCCTTGGCGAAATTTTTTTCATGTAAATCCTTACTGGATGACTCTTTCACACGATCCATTGTCCTGTAAATGTTTCAAACGTGATCTTCAGGACCCATACATGGAATTTGAGTCAATGTATCTGCCTCCATATAACTCTTATCAAATAAATTTTAATGACAACATGAAAATTTCCTTGGCGAAATTTTTTTAATGTAAATCCTTACTGGATGACCCTTTCGCACGATCCATTGTCCTGTAAATGTTTCAAACGTGATCTTCAGGACCCATACATGGAATTTGAGTCATTGTATCTGCCCCCATATAACTCTTATCAAATGAATTTTAATGACAACGAGAAAATTTCCATGGCGAATTATTTTTTCATGTAAATCCTTACTGGATGGCTCTTTCACATGATCCATTGTCCTGTAAATGTTTCAAACGTGATCTTCAGGATCCATACATGGAATTTGAGTCAATGTATCTGCCTCCAGATAACTCTTTTCAAATAAATTTTAATGACAACATGAAAATTTCCTTGGCGAAATTTTTTTCATGTAAATCCTTACTGGATGACTCTTTCACACGATCCATTGTCCTGTAAATATTTCAAACGTGATCTTCAGGACCCATACATGGAATTTGAGTCAATGTATCTGCCTCCATATAACTCTTATCAAATAAATTTTAATGACAACATGAAAATTTCCTTGGCGAAATTTTTTTCATGTAAATCCTTACTGGATGACTCTTTCACACGATCCATTGTCCTGTAAATATTTCAAACGTGATCTTCAGGACCCATACATGGAATTTGAGTCAATGTATCTGCCTCCATATAACTCTTATCAAATAAATTTTAATGACAACATGAAAATTTCCTTGGCGAAATTTTTTTCATGTAAATCCCTACTGGATGGCTCTTTCACATGATCCATTGTCCTGTAAATGTTTCAAACGTGATCTTCAGGACCCATACATGGAATTTGAGTCAATGTATCTGCCTCCATATAACTCTTATCAAATAAATTTTAATGACAACATGAAAATTTCCTTGGCGAAATTTTTTTCATGTTAATCCTTACTGGATGACTCTTTCACACGATCCATTGTCCTGTAAATGTTTCAAACGTGATCTTCAGGACCCATACATGGAATTTGAGTCAATGTATCTGCCTCCATATAACTCTTATCAAATAAATTTTAATGACAACATGAAAATTTCCTTGGCGAAACTTTTTTTCATGTAAATCCTTACTGGATGACTCTTTCACACGATCCATTGTCCTGTAAATGTTTCAAACGTGATCTTCAGGACCCATACATGGAATTTGAGTCAATGTATCTGCCTCCATATAACTCTTATCAAATAAATTTTAATGACAACATGAAAATTTCCTTGGCGAAATTTTTTTCATGTAAATCCTTACTGGATGACTCTTTCGCACGATCCATTGTCCTGTAAATGTTTCAAACGTGATCTTCAGGACCCATACATGGAATTTGAGTCATTGTATCTGCCCCCATATAACTCTTATCAAATGAATTTTAATGACAACGAGAAAATTTCCATGGCGAATTATTTTTTCATGTAAATCCTTACTGGATGGCTCTTTCACATGATCCATTGTCCTGTAAATATTTCAAACGTGATCTTCAGGACCTATACATGGAATTTGAGTGAATGTATCTGCCTCCATATAACTCTTATCAAATAAATTTTAATGACAACATGAAAATTTCCTTGGCGAAACTTTTTTTCATGTAAATCCTTACTGGATGGCTCTTTCACATGATCCATTGTCCTGTAAATGTTTCAAACGTGATCTTCAGGACCCATACATGGAATTTGAGTCAATGTATCTGCCTCCATATAACTCTTATCAAATAAATTTTAATGACAACATGAAAATTTCCTTGGCGAAACTTTTTTTCATGTAAATCCTTACTGGATGACTCTTTCACACGATCCATTGTCCTGTAAATGTTTCAAACGTGATGTTCAGGACCCATACATGGAATTTGAGTCAATGTATCTGCCTCCATATAACTCTTATCAAATAAATTTTAATGACAACATGAAAATTTCCTTGGCGAAACTTTTTTTCATGTAAATCCTTACTGGATGACTCTTTCACACGATCCATTGTCCTGTAAATGTTTCAAACGTGATCTTCAGGACCCATACATGGAATTTGAGTCAATGTATCTGCCTCCATATAACTCTTATCAAATAAATTTTAATGACAACTTGAAAATTTCCTTGGCGAAACTTTTTTTCATGTAAATCCTTACTTAATGGCTCTTTCACATGATCCATTGTCCTGTAAATGCTTCAAACGTGATCTTCAGGACCCATACATGGAATTTGAGTCAATGTATCTGCCTTCATATAACTCTTATCAAATAAATTTTAATGACAACATGAAAATTTCCTTGGCGAAACTTTTTTTCATGTAAATCCTTACTGGATGACTCTTTCACACGATCCATTGTCCTGTAAATGTTTCAAACGTGATCTTCAGGACCCATACATGGAATTTGAGTCAATGTATCTGCCTCCATATAACTCTTATCAAATAAATTTTAATGACAACATGAAAATTTCCTTGGCGAAATTTTTTTCATGTAAATCCTTACTGGATGACTCTTTCACACGATCCATTGTCCTGTAAATGTTTCAAACGTGATCTTCAGGACCCATACATGGAATTTGAGTCAATGTATCTGCCTCCATATAACTCTTATCAAATAAATTTTAATGACAACATGAAAATTTCCTTGGCGAAATTTTTTTCATGTAAATCCTTACTGGATGACTCTTTCACACGATCCATTGTCCTGTAAATGTTTCAAACGTGATCTTCAGGACCCATACATGGAATTTGAGTCAATGTATCTGCCTCCATATAACTCTTATCAAATAAATTTTAATGACAACATGAAAATTTCCTTGGCGAAATTTTTTTCATGTAAATCCTTACTGGATGACTCTTTCACACGATCCATTGTCCTGTAAATATTTCAAACGTGATCTTCAGGATCCATACATGGAATTTGAGTCAATGTATCTGCCTCCATATAACTCTTATCAAATAAATTTTAATGACAACATGAAAATTTCCTTGGCGAAATTTTTTTCATGTAAATCCTTACTGGATGACTCTTTCGCACGATCCATTGTCCTGTAAATGTTTCAAACGTGATCTTCAGGACCCATACATGGAATTTGAGTCATTGTATCTGCCCCCATATAACTCTTATCAAATGAATTTTAATGACAACGAGAAAATTTCCATGGCGAATTATTTTTCATGTAAATCCTTACTGGATGACTCTTTCACATGATCCATTGTCCTGTAAATGTTTCAAACGTGATCTTCAGGACCCATACATGGAATTTGAGTCAATGTATCTGCCTCCAGATAACTCTTATCAAATAAATTTTAATGACAACATGAAAATTTCCTTGGCGAAATTTTTTTCATGTAAATCCTTACTGGATGACTCTTTCACACGATCCATTGTCCTGTAAATATTTCAAACGTGATCTTCAGGACCCATACATGGAATTTGAGTCAATGTATCTGCCTCCATATAACTCTTATCAAATAAATTTTAATGACAACATGAAAATTTCCTTGGCGAAACTTTTTTTCATGTAAATCCTTACTGGATGACTCTTTCACACGATCCATTGTCCTGTAAATGTTTCAAACGTGATCTTCAGGACCCATACATGGAATTTGAGTCAATGTATCTGCCTCCAGATAACTCTTATCAAATAAATTTTAATGACAACATGAAAATTTCCTTGGCGAAACTTTTTTTCATGTAAATCCTTACTGGATGACTCTTTCACACGATCCATTGTCCTGTAAATATTTCAAACGTGATCTTCAGGACCCATACATGGAATTTGAGTCAATGTATCTGCCTCCATATAACTCTTATCAAATAAATTTTAATGACAACATGAAAATTTCCTTGGCGAAACTTTTTTTCATGTAAATCCTTACTGGATGGCTCTTTGACACGATCCATTGTCCTGTAAATGTTTCAAACGTGATCTTCAGGACCCATACATGGAATTTGAGTCAATGTATCTGCCTCCATATAACTCTTATAAAATAAATTTTAATGACAACATGAAAATTTCCTTGGCGAAATTTTTTTCATGTAAATCCTTACTGGATGACTCTTTCACACGATCCATTGTCCTGTAAATGTTTCAAACGTGATCTTCAGGACCCATACATGGAATTTGAGTCAATGTATCTGCCTCCATATAACTCTTATCAAATAAATTTTAATGACAACATGAAAATTTCCTTGGCGAAATTTTTTTAATGTAAATCCTTACTGGATGACCCTTTCGCACGATCCATTGTCCTGTAAATGTTTCAAACGTGATCTTCAGGACCCATACATGGAATTTGAGTCATTGTATCTGCCCCCATATAACTCTTATCAAATGAATTTTAATGACAACGAGAAAATTTCCATGGCGAATTATTTTTTCATGTAAATCCTTACTGGATGGCTCTTTCACATGATCCATTGTCCTGTAAATGTTTCAAACGTGATCTTCAGGATCCATACATGGAATTTGAGTCAATGTATCTGCCTCCAGATAACTCTTTTCAAATAAATTTTAATGACAACATGAAAATTTCCTTGGCGAAATTTTTTTCATGTAAATCCTTACTGGATGACTCTTTCACACGATCCATTGTCCTGTAAATATTTCAAACGTGATCTTCAGGACCCATACATGGAATTTGAGTCAATGTATCTGCCTCCATATAACTCTTATCAAATAAATTTTAATGACAACATGAAAATTTCCTTGGCGAAATTTTTTTCATGTAAATCCTTACTGGATGACTCTTTCACACGATCCATTGTCCTGTAAATATTTCAAACGTGATCTTCAGGACCCATACATGGAATTTGAGTCAATGTATCTGCCTCCATATAACTCTTATCAAATAAATTTTAATGACAACATGAAAATTTCCTTGGCGAAATTTTTTTCATGTAAATCCTTACTGGATGGCTCTTTCACATGATCCATTGTCCTGTAAATGTTTCAAACGTGATCTTCAGGACCCATACATGGAATTTGAGTCAATGTATCTGCCTCCATATAACTCTTATCAAATAAATTTTAATGACAACATGAAAATTTCCTTGGCGAAATTTTTTTCATGTTAATCCTTACTGGATGACTCTTTCACACGATCCATTGTCCTGTAAATGTTTCAAACGTGATCTTCAGGACCCATACATGGAATTTGAGTCAATGTATCTGCCTCCATATAACTCTTATCAAATAAATTTTAATGACAACATGAAAATTTCCTTGGCGAAACTTTTTTTCATGTAAATCCTTACTGGATGACTCTTTCACACGATCCATTGTCCTGTAAATGTTTCAAACGTGATCTTCAGGACCCATACATGGAATTTGAGTCAATGTATCTGCCTCCATATAACTCTTATCAAATAAATTTTAATGACAACATGAAAATTTCCTTGGCGAAATTTTTTTCATGTAAATCCTTACTGGATGACTCTTTCGCACGATCCATTGTCCTGTAAATGTTTCAAACGTGATCTTCAGGACCCATACATGGAATTTGAGTCATTGTATCTGCCCCCATATAACTCTTATCAAATGAATTTTAATGACAACGAGAAAATTTCCATGGCGAATTATTTTTTCATGTAAATCCTTACTGGATGGCTCTTTCACATGATCCATTGTCCTGTAAATATTTCAAACGTGATCTTCAGGACCTATACATGGAATTTGAGTGAATGTATCTGCCTCCATATAACTCTTATCAAATAAATTTTAATGACAACATGAAAATTTCCTTGGCGAAACTTTTTTTCATGTAAATCCTTACTGGATGGCTCTTTCACACGATCCATTGTCCTGTAAATGTTTCAAACGTGATCTTCAGGACCCATACATGGAATTTGAGTCAATGTATCTGCCTCCAGATAACTCTTATCAAATAAATTTTAATGACAACATGAAAATTTCCTTGGCGAAATTTTTTTCATGTAAATCCTTACTGGATGACTCTTTCACACGATCCATTGTCCTGTAAATATTTCAAACGTGATCTTCAGGACCCATACATGCAATTTGAGTCAATGTATCTGCCTCCATATAACTCTTATCAAATAAATTTTAATGACAACATGAAAATTTCCTTGGCGAAATTTTTTTCATGTAAATCTTTACTGCATGGCTCTTTCACACGATCCATTGTCCTGTAAATGTTTCAAACGTGATTTTCAGGACCCATACATGGAATTTGAGTCAATGTATCTGCCTCCATATAACTCTTATCAAATAAATTTTAATGACAACATGAAAATTTCCTTGGCGAAATTTTTTTCATGTAAATCCTTACTGGATGACTCTTTCACACGATCCATTGTCCTGTAAATGTTTCAAACGTGATCTTCAGGACCCATACATGGAATTTGAGTCAATGTATCTGCCTCCATATAACTCTTATCAAATAAATTTTAATGACAACATTAAAATTTCCTTGGCGAAACTTTTTTTCATGTAAATCCTTACTGGATGACTCTTTCACACGATCCATTGTCCTGTAAATGTTTCAAACGTGATCTTCAGGACCCATACATGGAATTTGAGTCAATGTATCTGCCTCCATATAACTCTTATCAAATAAATTTTAATGACAACATGAAAATTTCATTGGCGAAACTTTTTTTCACGTAAATCCTTACTGGATGACTCTTTCACACGATCCATTGTCCTGTAAATGTTTCAAACGTGATCTTCAGGACCCATACATGGAATTTGAGTCAATGTATCTGCCTCCATATAACTCTTATCAAATAAATTTTAATGAAAACATGAAAATTTCCTTGGCGAAACTTTTTTTCATGTAAATCCTTACTGGATGACTCTTTCACACGATCCATTGTCCTGTAAATGTTTCAAACGTGATCTTCAGGACCCATACATGGAATTTGAGTCAATGTATCTGCCTCCATATAACTCTTATCAAATAAATTTTAATGACAACATGAAAATTTCCTAGGCGAAACTTTTTTTCATGTAAATCCTTACTGGATGACTCTTTCACACGATCCATTGTCCTGTAAATGTTTCAAACGTGATCTTCAGGACCCATACATGGAATTTGAGTCAATGTATCTGCCTCCAGATAACTCTTATCAAATAAATTTTAATGACAACCAGAAAATTTCCAAGGCGAATTATTTTTTCATGTAAATCCTAACTGGATGAGTCTTTCACACGATCCATTGTCCTGTAAATGTTTCAAACGTGATCTTCAGGACCCATACATGGAATTTGAGTCAATGTATCTGCCTCCATATAACTCTTATCAAATAAATTTTAATGACAACATGAAAATTTCCTTGGCGAATTTTTTTCATGTAAATCCTTACTGGATGACTCTTTCACACGATCCATTGTCCTGTAAATATTTCAAACGTGATCTTCAGGACCCATACATGGAATTTGAGTCAATGTATCTGCCTCCATATAACTCTTATCAAATAAATTTTAATGACAACATGAAAATTTCCTTGGCGAAATTTTTTTCATGTAAATCCTTACTGGATGACTCTTTCGCACGATCCATTGTCCTGTAAATGTTTCAAACGTGATCTTCAGGACCCATACATGGAATTTGAGTCATTGTATCTGCCCCCATATAACTCTTATCAAATGAATTTTAATGACAACGAGAAAATTTCCATGGCGAATTATTTTTTCATGTAAATCCTTACTGGATGACTCTTTCACACGATCCATTGTCCTGTAAATGTTTCAAACGTGATCTTCAGGACCCATACATGGAATTTGAGTCAATGTATCTGCCTCCAGATAACTCTTATCAAATAAATTTTAATGACAACATGAAAATTTCCTTGGCGAAATTTTTTTCATGTAAATCCTTACTGGATGACTCTTTCACACAATCCATTGTCCTGTAAATATTTCAAACGTGATCTTCAGGACCCATACATGGAATTTGAGTCAATGTATCTGCCTCCATATAACTCTTATCAAATAAATTTTAATGACAACATGAAAATTTCCTTGGCGAAACTTTTTTTCATGTAAATCCTTACTGGATGGCTCTTTCACACGATCCATTGTCCTGTAAATGTTTCAAACGTGATCTTCAGGACCCATACATGGAATTTGAGTCAATGTATCTGCCTCCATATAACTCTTATCAAATAAATTTTAATGACAACATGAAAATTTCCTTGGCGAAATTTTTTTCATGTAAATCCTTACTGGATGACTCTTTCACACGATCCATTGTCCTGTAAATGTTTCAAACGTGATCTTCAGGACCCATACATGGAATTTGAGTCAATGTATCTGCCTCCATATAACTCTTATCAAATAAATTTTAATGACAACATGAAAATTTCCTTGGCGAAACTTTTTTTCATGTAAATCCTTACTGGATGACTCTTTCACACGATCCATTGTCCTGTAAATGTTTCAAACGTGATCTTCAGGACCCATACATGGAATTTGAGTCAATGTATCTGCCTCCAGATAACTCTTATCAAATAAATTTTAATGACAACATGAAAATTTCCTTGGCGAAATTTTTTTCATGTAAATCCTTACTGGATGACTCTTTCACACGATCCATTGTCCTGTAAATGTTTCAAACGTGATCTTCAGGACCCATACATGGAATTTGAGTCAATGTATCTGCCTCCATATAACTCTTATCAAATAAATTTTAATGACAACATGAAAATTTCCTTGGCGAAACTTTTTTTCATGTAAATCCTTACTGGATGACTCTTTCACACGATCCATTGTCCTGTAAATGTTTCAAACGTGATCTTCAGGACCCATACATGGAATTTGAGTCAATGTATCTGCCTCCAGATAACTCTTATCAAATAAATTTTAATGACAACATGAAAATTTCCTTGGCGAAATTTTTTTCATGTAAATCCTTACTGGATGACTCTTTCACACGATCCATTGTCCTGTAAATGTTTCAAACGTGATCTTCAGGACCCATACATGGAAATTGAGTCAATGTATCTGCCTCCATATAACTCTTATCAAATAAATTTTAATGACAACATGAAAATTTCCTTGGCGAAACTTTTTTTCATGTAAATCCTTACTGGATGGCTCTTTCACACGATCCATTGTCCTGTAAATGTTTCAAACGTGATCTTCAGGACCCATACATGGAATTTGAGTCAATGTATCTGCCTCCATATAACTCTTATCAAATAAATTTTAATGACAACATGAAAATTTCCTAGGCGAAATTTTTTTCATGTAAATCCTTACTGGATGGCTCTTTCACATGATCCATTGTCCTGTAAATGTTTCAAACGTGATCTTCAGGATCCATACATGGAATTTGAGTCAATGTATCTGCCTCCATATAACTCTTATCAAATAAATTTTAATGGCAACATGAAAATTTCCTTGGCGAAATTTTTTTCATGTAAATCCTTACTGGATGACTCTTTCGCACGATCCATTGTCCTGTAAATGTTTCAAACGTTATCTTCAGGACCCATACATGGAATTTGAGTCATTGTATCTGCCCCCATATAACTCTTATCAAATGAATTTTAATGACAACGAGAAAATTTCCATGGCGAATTATTTTTTCATGTAAATCCTTACTGGATGGCTCTTTCACATGATCCAAATTTGTCCTGTAAATGTTTCAAACGTGATCTTCAGGACCCATACATGGAATTTGAGTCAATGTATCTGCCTCCAGATAACTCTTATCAAATAAATTTTAATGACAACATGAAAATTTCCTTGGCGAAATTTTTTTCATGTAAATCCTTACTGGATGACTCTTTCACACGATCCATTGTCCTGTAAATATTTCAAACGTGATCTTCAGGACCCATACATGGAATTTGAGTCAATGTATCTGCCTCCATATAACTCTTATCAAATAAATTTTAATGACAACATGAAAATTTCCTTGGCGAAACTTTTTTTCATGTAAATCCTTACTGGATGACTCTTTCACACGATCCATTGTCCTGTAAATGTTTCAAACGTGATCTTCAGGACCCATACATGGAATTTGAGTCAATGTATCTGCCTCCAGATAACTCTTATCAAATAAATTTTAATGACAACATGAAAATTTCCTTGGCGAAATTTTTTTCATGTAAATCCTTACTGGATGACTCTTTCACACGATCCATTGTCCTGTAAATGTTTCAAACGTGATCTTCAGGACCCATACATGGAATTTGAGTCAATGTATCTGCCTCTATATAACTCTTATCAAATAAATTTTAATGACAACATGAAAATTTCCTTGGCGAAACTTTTTTTCATGTAAATCCTTACTGGATGACTCTTTCACACGATCCATTGTCCTGTAAATGTTTCAAACGTGATCTTCAGGACCCATACATGGAATTTGAGTCAATGTATCTGCCTCCATATAACTCTTATCAAATAAATTTTAATGACAACATGAAAATTTCCTTGGCGAAACTTTTTTTCATGTAAATCCTTACTGGATGACTCTTTCACACGATCCATTGTCCTGTAAATGTTTCAAACGTGATCTTCAGGACCCATACATGGAATTTGAGTCAATGTATCTGCCTCCATATAACTCTTATCAAATAAATTTTAATGAAAACATGAAAATTTCCTTGGCGAAACTTTTTTTCATGTAAATCCTTACTGGATGACTCTTTCACACGATCCATTGTCCTGTAAATGTTTCAAACGTGATCTTCAGGACCCATACATGGAATTTGAGTCAATGTATCTGCCTCCATATAACTCTTATCAAATAAATTTTAATGACAACATGAAAATTTCCTTGGAGAAATTTTTTTCATGTAAATCCTTACTGGATGACTCTTTCACACGATCCATTGTCCTGTAAATGTTTCAAACGTGATCTTCAGGACCCATACATGGAATTTGAGTCAATGTATCTGCCTCCATATAACTCTTATCAAATAAATTTTAATGAAAACATGAAAATTTCCTTGGCGAAACTTTTTTTCATGTAAATCCTTACTGGATGACTCTTTCACACGATCCATTGTCCTGTAAATGTTTCAAACGTGATCTTCAGGACCCATACATGGAATTTGAGTCAATGTATCTGCCTCCATATAACTCTTATCAAATAAATTTTAATGACAACATGAAAATTTCCTTGGCGAAATTTTTTTCATGTAAATCCTTACTGGATGACTCTTTCACACGATCCATTGTCCTGTAAATATTTCAAACGTGATCTTCAGGACCCATACATGGAATTTGAGTCAAGGTATCTGCCTCCAGATAACTCTTATCAAATAAATTTTAATGACAACATGAAAATTTCTTTGGCGAAACTTTTTTTCATGTAAATCCTTACTGGATGACTCTTTCACACGATCCATTGTCCTGTAAATGTTTCAAACGTGATCTTCAGCACCCATACATGGAATTTGAGTCAATGTATCTGCCTCCATATAACTCTTATCAAATAAATTTTAATGACAACAAGAAAATTTCCTTGGCGAAACTTTTTTTCATGTAAATCCTTACTGGATGACTCTTTCACACGATCCATTGTCCTGTAAATGTTTCAAACGTGATCTTCAGGACCCATACATGGAATTTGAGTCAATGTATCTGCCTCCATATAACTCTTATCAAATAAATTTTAATGACAACATGAAAATTTCCTTGGCGAAACTTTTTTTCATGTAAATCCTTACTGGATGACTCTTTCACACGATCCATTGTCCTGTAAATGTTTCAAACGTGATCTTCAGGACCCATACATGGAATTTGAGTCAATGTATCTGCCTCCATATAACTCTTATCAAATAAATTTTAATGACAACATGAAAATTTCCTTGGCGAAACTTTTTTTCATGTAAATCCTTACTGGATGACTCTTTCACACGATCCATTGTCCTGTAAATGTTTCAAACGTGATCTTCAGGACCCATACATGGAATTTGAGTCAATGTATCTGCCTCCAGATAACTCTTATCAAATAAATTTTAATGACAACATGAAAATTTCCTTGGCGAAACTTTTTTTCATGTAAATCCTTACTGGATGACTCTTTCACACGATCCATTGTCCTGTTAATGTTTCAAACGTGATCTTCAGGACCCATACATGGAATTTGAGTCAATGTATCTGCCTCCATATAACTCTTATCAAATAAATTTTAATGACAACATGAAAATTTCCTTGGCGAAATTTTTTTCATGTAAATCCTTACTGGATAACTCTTTCACACGATCCATTGTCCTGTAAATGTTTCAAACGTGATCTTCAGGACCCATACATGGAATTTGAGTCAATGTATCTGCCTCCATATAACTCTTATCAAATAAATTTTAATGACAACGAGAAAATTTCCATGGCGAATTATTTTTTCATGTAAATCCTTACTGGATGACTCTTTCACACGATCCATTGTCCTGTAAATGTTTCAAACGTGATCTTCAGGACCCATACATGGAATTTGAGTCAATGTATCTGCCTCCATATAACTCTTATCAAATAAATTTTAATGACAACATGAAAATTTCCTTGGCGAATTTTTTTTCATGTAAATCCTTACTGGATGACTCTTTCACACGATCCATTGTCCTGTAAATGTTTCAAACGTGATCTTCAGGACCCATACATGGAATTTGAGTCAATGTATCTGCCTCCATATAACTCTTATCAAATAAATTTTAATGACAACATGAAAATTTCCTTGGCGAAATTTTTTTCATGTAAATCCTTACTGGATGACTGTTTCACACGATCCATTGTCCTGTAAATATTTCAAACGTGATCTTCAGGACCCATACATGGAATTTGAGTCAATGTATCTGCCTCCATATAACTCTTATCAAATAAATTTTAATGACAACATGAAAATTTCCTTGGAGAAATTTTTTTCATGTAAATCCTTACTGGATGACTCTTTCACACGATCCATTGTCCTGTAAATGTTTCAAACGTGATCTTCAGGACCCATACATGGAATTTGAGTCAATGTATCTGCCTCCATATAACTCTTATCAAATAAATTTTAATGACAACAAGAAAATTTCCTTGGCGAAACTTTTTTTCATGTAAATCCTTACTGGATGACTCTTTCACACGATCCATTGTCCTGTAAATGTTTCAAACGTGATCTTCAGGACCCATACATGGAATTTGAGTCAATGTATCTGCCTCCATATAACTCTTATCAAATAAATTTTAATGACAACATGAAAATTTCCTTGGCGAAACTTTTTTTCATGTAAATCCTTACTGGATGACTCTTTCACACGATCCATTGTCCTGTAAATGTTTCAAACGTGATCTTCAGGACCCATACATGGAATTTGAGTCAATGTATCTGCCTCCAGATAACTCTTATCAAATAAATTTTAATGACAACATGAAAATTTCCTTGGCGAAACTTTTTTTCATGTAAATCCTTACTGGATGACTCTTTCACACGATCCATTGTCCTGTAAATGTTTCAAACGTGATCTTCAGGACCCATACATGGAATTTGAGTCAATGTATCTGCCTCCAGATAACTCTTATCAAATAAATTTTAATGACAACGAGAAAATTTCCATGGCGAATTATTTTTTCATGTAAATCCTTACTGGATGACTCTTTCACACGATCCATTGTCCTGTAAATGTTTCAAACGTGATCTTCAGGACCCATACATGGAATTTGAGTCAATGTATCTGCCTCCATATAACTCTTATCAAATAAATTTTAATGACAACATGAAAATTTCCTTGGCGAATTTTTTTTCATGTAAATCCTTACTGGATGACTCTTTCACACGATCCATTGTCCTGTAAATATTTCAAACGTGATCTTCAGGACCCATACATGGAATTTGAGTCAATGTATCTGCCTCCATATAACTCTTATCAAATGAATTTTAATGACAACATGAAAATTTCCTTGGCGAAATTTTTTTCATGTAAATCCTTACTGGATGACTCTTTCGCACGATCCATTGTCCTGTAAATGTTTCAAACGTGATCTTCAGGACCCATACATGGAATTTGAGTCATTGTATCTGCCCCAATATAACTCTTATCAAATGAATTTTAATGACAACGAGAAAATTTCCATGGCGAATTATTTTTTCATGTAAATCCTTACTGGATGGCTCTTTCACACGATCCATTGTCCTGTAAATGTTTCAAACGTGATCTTCAGGACCCATACATGGAATTTGAGTCAATGTATCTGCCTCCAGATAACTCTTATCAAATAAATTTTAATGACAACATGAAAATTTCCTTGGCGAAATTTTTTTTCATGTAAATCCTTACTGGATGACTCTTTCACACGATCCATTGTCCTGTAAATGTTTCAAACGTGATCTTCAGGACCCATACATGGAATTTGAGTCAATGTATCTGCCTCCATATAACTCTTATCAAATAAATTTTAATGACAACATGAAAATTTCCTTGGCGAAATTATTTTCATGTAAATCCTTACTGGATGACTCTTTCACACGATCCATTGTCCTGTAAATGTTTCAAACGTGATCTTCAGGACCCATACATGGAATTTGAGTCAATGTATCTGCCTCCATATAACTCTTATCAATTAAATTTTAATGACAACATGAAAATTTCCTTGGCGAAATTTTTTTCATGTAAATCCTTACTGGATGACTCTTTCACACGATCCATTGTCCTGTAAATGTTTCAAACGTGATCTTCAGGACCCATACATGGAATTTGAGTCAATGTATCTGCCTCCATATAACTCTTATCAAATAAATTTTAATGACAACATGAAAATTTCCTTGGCGAAACTTTTTTTCATGTAAATCCTTACTGGATGACTCTTTCACACGATCCATTGTCCTGTAAATGTTTCAAACGTGATCTTCAGGACCCATACATGGAATTTGAGTCAATGTATCTGCCTCCATATAACTCTTATCAAATAAATTTTAATGACAACATGAAAATTTCCTTGGCGAAACTTTTTTTCAAGTAAATCCTTACTGGATGACTCTTTCACATGATCCATTGTCCGGTAAATGTTTCAAACGTGATCTTCAGGACCCATACATGGAATTTGAGTCACTGTATCTGCTTCCAGATAACTCTTATCAAATAAATTTTAATGACAACATGAAAATTTCCTTGACGAAATTATTTTCATGTAAATCCTTACTGGATGACTCTTTCACACGATCCATTGTCCTGTAAATGTTTCAAACGTGATCTTCAGGACCCATACATGGAATTTGAGTCAATGTATCTGCCTCCATATAACTCTTATCAAATAAATTTTAATGACAACATGAAAATTTCCTTGGCGAAACTTTTTTTCATGTAAATCCTTACTGGATGACTCTTTCACACGATCCATTGTCCTGTAAATGTTTCAAACGTGATCTTCAGGACCCATACATGGAATTTGAGTCAATGTATCTGCCTCCATATAACTCTTATCAAATAAATTTTAATGACAACATGAAAATTTCCTTGACGAAATTATTTCCATGTAAATCCTTACTGGATGACTCTTTCACACGATCCATTGTCCTGTAAATGTTTCAAACGTGATCTTCAGGACCCATACATGGAATTTGAGTCAATGTATCTGCCTCCATATAACTCTTATCAAATAAATTTTAATGACAACATGAAAATTTCCTTGGCG
This sequence comes from Malaya genurostris, assembly GCF_030247185.1. Taxonomy (NCBI): domain Eukaryota; kingdom Metazoa; phylum Arthropoda; class Insecta; order Diptera; family Culicidae; genus Malaya; species Malaya genurostris. The sequence continues at coordinate 86,966,015 of NC_080570.1, forward strand.
AAACTTTTTTTCATGTAAATCCTTACTGGATGACTCTTTCACACGATCCATTGTCCTGTAAATGTTTCAAACGTGATCTTCAGGACCCATACATGGAATTTGAGTCAATGTATCTGCCTCCATATAACTCTTATCAAATAAATTTTAATGACAACATGAAAATTTCCTTGGCGAAACTTTTTTTCATGTAAATCCTTACTGGATGACTCTTTCACACGATCCATTGTCCTGTAAATGTTTCAAACGTGATCTTCAGGACCCATACATGGAATTTGAGTCAATGTATCTGCCTCCATATAACTCTTATCAAATAAATTTTAATGACAACATGAAAATTTCCTTGGCGAAACTTTTTTTCATGTAAATCCTTGCTGGATGACTCTTTCACACGATCCATTGTCCTGTAAATGTTTCAAACGTGATCTTCAGGACCCATACATGGAATTTGAGTCAATGTATCTGCCTCCATATAACTCTTATCAAATAAATTTTAATGACAACATGAAAATTTCCTTGGCGAAACTTTTTTTCATGTAAATCCTTACTGGATGACTCTTTCACACGATCCATTGTCCTGTAAATGTTTCAAACGTGATCTTCAGGAACCCTACATGGAATTTGAGTCAATGTATCTGCCTTCATATGACTCTTATCAAATAAATTTTAATGACAACATGAAAATTTCCTTGGCGAAATTTTTTTCATGTAAATCCTTACTGGATGACTCTTTCACACGATCCATTGTCCTGTAAATATTTCAAACGTGATCTTCAGGACCCATACATGGAATTTGAGTCAATGTATCTGCCTCCATATAACTCTTATCAAAAAAATTTTAATGACAACATGAAAATTTCCTTGGCGAAACTTTTTTTCATGTAAATCCTTACTGGATGGCTCTTTCACACGATCCATTGTCCTGTAAATGTTTTAAACGTGATCTTCAGGACCCATACATGGAATTTGAGTCAATGTATCTGCCTCCATATAACTCTTATCAAGTAAATTTTAATGACAACATGAAAATTTCCTTGGCGAAACTTTTTTTCATGTAAATCCTTACTGGATGACTCTTTCACACGATCCATTGTCCTGTACATGTTTCAAACGTGATCTTCAGGACCCATACATGGAAATTGAGTCAATGTATCTGCCTCCATATAACTCTTATCAAATAAATTTTAATGACAACATGAAAATTTCCTTGGCGAAACTTTTTTTCATGTAAATCCTTACTGGATGACTCTTTCACACGATCCATTGTCCTGTAAATGTTTCAAACGTGATCTTCAGGACCCATACATGGAATTTGAGTCAATGTATCTGCCTCCAGATAACTCTTATCAAATAAATTTTAATGACAACATGAAAATTTCCTTGGCGAAATTTTTTTCATGTAAATCCTTACTGGATGACTCTTTCACACGATCCATTGTCCTATAATATTTCAAACGTGATCTTCAGGACCCATACATGGAATTTGAGTCAATGTATCTGCCTCCATATAACTCTTATCAAATAAATTTTAATGACAACATGAAAATTTCCTTGGCGAAACTTTTTTTCATGTAAATCCTTACTGGATGGCTCTTTCACACGATCCATTGTCCTGTAAATGTTTCAAACGTGATCTTCAGGATCCATACATGGAATTTGAGTCAATGTATCTGCCTCCATATAACTCTTATCAAATAAATTTTAATGACAACATGAAAATTTCCTTGGCGAAACTTTTTTTCATGTAAATCCTTACTGGATGACTCTTTCACACGATCCATTGTCCTGTAAATGTTTCAAACGTGATCTTCAGGACCCATACATGGAATTTGAGTCAATGTATCTGCCTCCATATAACTCTTATCAAATAAATTTTAATGACAACATGAAAATTTCCTTGGCGTAACTTTTTTTCATGTTAATCCTTACTGGATGACTCTTTCACACGATCCATTGTCCTGTAAATGTTTCAAATGTGATCTTCAGGACCCATACATGGAATTTGAGTCAATGTATCTGCCTCCATATAACTCTTATCAAATAAATTTTAATGACAACATGAAAATTTCCTTGGCGAAACTTCTTTTCATGTAAATCCTTACTGGATGGCTCTTTCACACGATCCATTGTCCTGTAAATGTTTCAAACGTGATCTTCAGGACCCATACATGGAATTTGAGTCAATGTATCTGCCTCCATATAACTCTTATCAAATAAATTTTAATTACAACATGAAAATTTCCTTGGCGAAACTTTTTTTCATGTAAATCCTTACTGGATGACTCTTTCACACGATCCATTGTCCTGTAAATGTTTCAAACGTGATCTTCAGGACCCATACATGGAATTTGAGTCAATGTATCTGCCTCCATATAACTCTTATCAAATAAATTTTAATGACAACATGAAAATTTCCTTGGCGAAACTTTTTTTCATGTAAATCCTTACTGGATGACTCTTTCACACGATCCATTGTCCTGTAAATATTTCAAACATGATCTTCAGGACCCATACATGGAATTTGAGTCAATGTATCTGCCTCCATATAACTCTTATCAAATAAATTTTAATGACAACATGAAAATTTCCTTGGCGAAACTTTTTTTCATGTAAATCCTTACTGGATGACTCTTTCACACGATCCATTGTCCTGTAAATGTTTCAAACGTGATCTTCAGGACCCATACATGGAATTTGAGTCAATGTATCTGCCTCCATATAACTCTTATCAAATAAATTTTAATGACAACATGAAAATTTCCTTGGCGAAACTTTTTTTCATGTAAATCCTTACTGGATGACTCTTTCACACGATCCATTGTCCTGTAAATGTTTCAAACGTGATCTTCAGGACCCATACATGGAATTTGAGTCAATGTATCTGCCTCCATATAACTCTTATCAAATAAATTTTAATGACAACATGAAAATTTCCTTGGCGAAACTTTTTTTCATGTAAATCCTTACTGGATGACTCTTTCACACGATCCATTGTCCTGTAAATGTTTCAAACGTGATCTTCAGGACCCATACATGGAATTTGAGTCAATGTATCTGCCTCCATATAACTCTTATCAAATAAATTTTAATGACAACGAGAAAATTTCCATGGCGAATTATTTTTTCATGTAAATCCTTACTGGATGGCTCTTTCACATCATCCATTGTCCTGTAAATGTTTCAAACGTGATCTTCAGGACCCATACATGGAATTTGAGTCAATGTATCTGCCTCCAGATAACTCTTATCAAATAAATTTTAATGACAACATGAAAATTTCCTTGGCGAAATTTTTTTCATGTAAATCCTTACTGGATGACTCTTTCACACGATCCATTGTCCTGTAAATATTTCAAACGTGATCTTCAGGACCCATACATGGAATTTGAGTCAATGTATCTGCCTCCATATAACTCTTATCAAATAAATTTTAATGACAACATGAAAATTTCATTCAGTAAAAACCATTCAAGCGAAGAGGTTGTGTTTCGATTGTACTGGCTCGTGAGTTAACGGCTGATACCGAGACAATTCTAAGCTTCAGGTAGTTAAACTGCCCATAGCAAACGTAATATTCGGGGCGTTTCCCGACTGGAAAGCTAGCAACGAAGGCCATCCCGTTCATACGCACAGAGGTGTAGAAACACAGAGGTGCGAGAGCATAGAAGTGACGAGTCACAGAGGTGCCATCGCATAAAGGTGCGAAGACGAAGGGGTGCAAAGGCACAAAGGTGCTAAAGCAACCCAGTGCTGATCTACCAGGTACCAGAATTTGTACGCTGCGTAGGATCAAAAGAGACGGCATATATCGCGAGGTGCTACACTGCAAGCATCGCATTTGATCGCCACCAAGAGCAAAAGCACTGTACCTGGGGTCAGGTACAGGCAGCACAGCAAGTGCAGTGGTGTTCACAACGACGGCAGAGCAACTGAGATAGCAGTAAACGACAGAAGACTGCCAATTGGAAACAGCAGAAGACTGCCAATTGGAAATCGTTGGAAGAGCTTCACGTCGTTCTTCACGATAAAGGAACAGAGACATCAGCTACAAGGTAGATTTAATTTAATTTATTTTTTATTTCTTATATCTGAAATTTTACTAAACATAAGTTTTTATTTTGGTATTATTAATTTACAAAAAAAATTAATGTAATGGATGATCTTATGGAAGATCATCCGAATCCGATTCCGGATACTAGTAAGAGTTTAAATACTCCGAGGGCTAAACATTATCCACAGGGTACCACTGGGCCATGGATAGTCTATCTTCGAAAAAAAGAAAAGATTTTAAATTTGATGCAAATTACCAAGGATTTGACATCACATTTCTCTGAAGTTAAAGAAATATGTAAAGTTAATAGAGATAAAATTCGAGTTGTTGTCAATGACTTGAAACAGGCGAACGAAATTGTAACCTGTAAATTATTTTCTGTTGAATATCGAGTTTACATTCCATCGAAGGAGGTGGAAATTGACGGTGTCGTGACTGAAGCAAGTCTGACGGCCGATGATTTACTTAAAAATGGAGTTGGTCGTTTTAAAAACTCCATGCTTGAGGGAGTTAAGATACTCGAGTGCAAGCAATTGTACTCAGCATCTATTGTCGATGGAAAAAAGTCGTATCGTCCCTCAGATTCGTTTCGTGTAACATTTGCCGGATCTGCGTTGCCTAGCCATGTCTATATCGATAAAATTCGTCTTCCTGTTCGGCTTTTCGTACCGCATGTTATGAATTGCACGAACTGTAAAAAATTCGGGCATACAGCTACTTACTGTAGTAATAAGTCCAAATGTATCAAATGTCAAGGGCCTCATAAGGATAATCTTTGCGATAAAAATGTTGAAAAATGTGTTTATTGTGGGGAGAGACCTCATGATGATCTTTCAGTATGCGCTGCATTTAAGTTGCGTAAAGACAAAATGAAGCTTTCTTTAAAAGCACGGTCTAAGCGCACATATGCAGAAATGCTTAAAACGGTCATACATGTCTCCCCCTTGGAAACCGAAAACGGTTTTTCAAATCTTATGGAGCCAGAGGAATCTGACTCCGACGGAAATAGTGAAGATACCTCGTTTGTCACTCCTCAAGGGTCTGTTAAGAGGAGATTAACAAACCACAAAATACCTAAAAAGACACCTAAAATTACATCTTCAAAAAAAGATCCCCGTGTTAAAGCTAAAAAGCCAAATTTAAAACCAAAAACTGTGCCTCCTGGTTTGTCAAATTCACAAACCAATCCAGAAACTAGCTCAAGGAAAGACAATAATCCAGTGGGCTCCGTTTCACATTCACCAACAGGATTACTTAAGTTTTCGGAAATTGTAGAATGGATTTTTGCAGCATTCAATATTTCTGAACCTCTAAAGACTATCATAACGGCATTCCTTCCAATAGCTAGAACTTTTTTGAAACAGTTATCAGCTCAATGGCCAGTTCTTTCAGGTTTTGTATCATTTGATGGATAATTTATCATCCGCCGCAAATGATTCAATCACTGTCCTGCAGTGGAATTGTCGAAGCATCATGCCAAAACTTGATTCATTTAAAGTTTTGTTGCATAGTCAAAAATGTGATGTATTTACTTTGTGCGAAACATGGCTTACATCAAACATAGCCTTAAGTTTTAATGACTTTAACATTATACGTCTCGATAGAGACTCTCCGTATGGTGGAGTGCTTTTAGGAATTAAGAAATGTTATTCCTTTTATAGATTAAATATTCCTTCGACTTCTAGTATAGAAGTTGTTGCTTGTCAAATAAACATTAAAGGAAAGGACATTTGCATTGCTTCAGTATATATTCCTCCAAGAGCTCAAGTTGGACAACGACAGCTTAATGAAATTGTCGAAGCCCTTCCTGCTCCACGTTTGATTTTAGGAGATTTCAATTCGCACGGAATGATGTGGGGTTCCGTTTACAATGATAGCAGATCATCCTTAATATATAATATTTGCGACAATTTTAGCATGACGGTACTAAATATGGGTAGCATGACACGGATCCCAAGACCTCCTGCACGTCCAAGTGCATTAGATTTATCTCTTTGCTCGACTTCAATTCGACTAGATTGCACCTGGAAAGTATTTCCTGATTTACACGGTAGCGATCATTTACCAATCATCATCTCAATTAGCAGTAACAAAGGCATTGCTAATTCAGTTAATATTCCATATGATTTGACAAAAAATATTGACTGGATTAAATACCAAAGTAATATTTCAAGTGCCTTAACTTCAATGGAAGAGCTCCCCCCACTTGAAGAATATGACTTCCTCGTTTGTTCGATTCTGGAGGCCGCAGAACAAGCCCAAACCAAACGATTTCTTGGTCCATCGTCTAACAGAAGGCCTCCAAACCCTTGGTGGGACAAAGAGTGCTCAGATGCTAAGCACGCGAAACAAAATGCCTTCAAGATGTTTTTAAAACGAGGAGGAGGAACTCCTCAGAATTTTGAAAAATTCTTGACTTTAGAAACCAAGTACAAGAGCATACTTCGGGCCAAGAAATGTAGCTATTGGAGACATTTTGTCGAAGGTTTGTCAAGAGAAACCTCAATGAGCACTCTTTGGAATACGGCCAGACGAATGAGGAATCGTAACGTAGGAAATGAGAGTGAGGAATACTCGAACCGATGGATATTTGATTTTGCGAGGAAAGTTTGTCCAGATTCTGTTCCTACGCATAGCATTATTAGGGAATCTTTTTCAAATAATGGTTCCATTGATAGCCCCTTTTCTATGATGGAATTTTCCATAGCACTCATGTCTTGTAACAATAACGCTCCTGGGTTGGACAGAATTAAATTCAACTTGGTGAAGAATCTGCCCGACCTCGCAAAAAGACGTTTGTTGGAATTGTTCAACAAGCTTCTTGAGCAAAATATTGTTCCACCTGACTGGAGGCAAGTGAAAGTTATCGCCATTCAAAAGCCGGGGAAACCAGCTTCCAATCACAACTCATATAGACCCATTGCGATGTTGTCCTGCATCAGAAAATTGTTCGAAAAAATTATTCTACGACGTCTCGACACTTGGGTCGAGACGAACGGTTTGTTGTCAGATACTCAGTTTGGCTTCCGTAGAAATAAAGGGACGAATGATTGCCTTGCATTACTTTCGTCTGACATCCAAATTGCCTTCGCTCAAAAGCAACAAATGGCATCTGTATTTTTAGACATTAAAGGAGCATTTGATTCAGTTTCCATTGATGTTCTTTCAGACAAGCTTCACCAACATGGACTCCCAGCGGTTATAAATAATTATTTGCACAACCTTTTGTCAGAGAAACGCATGCATTTTTCACATGGCGATTTGGTAACATTCAGAATTAGCTACATGGGTCTACCGCAAGGCTCTTGCCTCAGTCCGCTCCTCTATAATTTTTACGTAAATGACATTGACAGCTGTCTAGTATCCCCATGTACACTAAGACAATTGGCAGATGATGGCGTAGTTTCAGTTACTGGACCCAAAGCTATTGATCTGCATAAACCATTGCAAGATACCTTAGATAACTTGTCCGATTGGGCTGTTCATCTTGGTATCGAATTCTCTGCGGAGAAAACAGAGTTAGTCGTCTTTTCAAGAAAGCATGATCCCGCGCAGCTTCAGCTCCATATGATGGGAAGAATGATCCAACAGGTTTTGACTTTCAAATACCTCGGGGTGTGGTTTGATTCCAAATGCACGTGGGGAGGACACATTAGGTTTCTGATAACAAAATGCCAACAAAGAGTAAATTTTCTTCGAACAATAACCGGATCTTGGTGGGGTGCTCATCCGGAAGATCTAATAAAATTGTATCAGACAACGATACTTTCAGTGATGGAATATGGATGCGTTTGCTTTCGTTCCGCTGCAAACTCTCATATTATCAAATTAGAGCGAATTCAATATCGTTGTTTGCGAATTGCTTTAGGCTGCATGCATTCGACACATACAATGAGTCTTGAAGTTCTGGCGGGAGTTCTTCCATTGAAGGATCGTTTTTGGGAGCTTTCGTCGCGACTGCTAATAAGATGCGAGGTACTGAATCCCCTAGTTATTAATAACTTCGAAAGGCTAGTTGAGCTTCAATCTCAAACAAGATTCATGACTGTATATTTTAACCATATGTCACAGGAAATCAACCCTTCAAGATATATTCCTATCCGTGTCAGCCTCCTAAATGTCCCTGACTCAACTTTATTTTTCGACACATCCATGCAGCGCGAAGTGCGTGGAATTCCGGAACACCTACGCTCGTTGGAAATCCCAAAAATATTTACAAGTAAGTTCAGGCATATCGACTCTAAGAAAATGTTTTACACGGACGGATCGCGAATTGAAGAAGCGACAGGGTTTGGTATGTTCAACAATAATGTTTCGGTCTCCTTTAGGCTTCAAGAACCTGCATCTGTTTATATAGCAGAGTTAGCAGCAGTTCATTATAGTTTGAGTATAATCGTCACATTATCTCCAAACCATTATTTTCTTTTCACAGATAGTCTGAGTGCAATTGAAGCCATTCGCTCAAAGGCTGCTGGCAAAAATGAACCTTTTTTCTTGGGCAAAATAAAACAGTGCCTGAACGTCATATTGAATAATAATTATCAAATCACAATAGTTTGGGTTCCGGCTCATTGCTCCATTCCAGGCAATGAAAGAGCCGATATTTTAGCCAAACGTGGTGCTATTGAGGGTGAAATTTATGAGAGACCAATTGCTTTCAATGAATTCTATAGCGCGTCTCGCCAAAGAACACTTGCCAGCTGGCAAGCTTCTTGGGATAAAGATGATCTGGGTCGGTGGATGCACTCAATTATTCCTAAAATATCGACAAAGGCATGGTTCAGGGGACTGGATGTGAGTAGAGATTTCATTCGTGTGATGTCCAGACTCATGTCCAATCACTACACGTTAGATGCACATCTCCTTCGAATTGGACTTTCCGAGACTAATCATTGTGCTTGTGGCGAAGGTTACCGCGATATTGACCATGTTGTTTGGACATGCGTGGAGTATCGTGATGTCAGATCTCAACTAATAAATTCCTTGCGTACCCAAGGTAGACTATCCAATGTCCCAGTTCGCGACATTCTTGCTTGTCGTGACGTTCCTTACATGAAACTTCTTTATTATTTCATTAAGTCCATTGGAGTTCCAATTTAAATTTTATTTTATGTTAGATTGTTTTCTCTTCCATGAGCTCAACCAATAGCCAGCTATCTTATATTAAATAAAAGTGATGAACTGATACAAACAAACCTGAAATAGTTATAAGATCATGTACAAAATAAATGTATTTCATTTAATGTAATTTATAATAGCAACTCGCTTGATAAAAACAGTGTTTAGATTAACTAATGAATACCAACATACTAATAGGATATTCGAAATGTATTAGGTTTAAAGTACTATGTATTGTAGATGCCACGGCGAAGAAAAACTTATGTATATTGCCTATGAAATAAACGTATTTATGAAAAAAAAAAAAAAACATGAAAATTTCCTTGGCGTAACTTTTTTTCATGTTAATCCTTACTGGATGACTCATTCACACGATCCATTGTCCTGTAAATGTTTCAAATGTGATCTTCAGGACCCATACATGGAATTTGAGTCAATGTATCTGCCTCCATATAACTCTTATCAAATAAATTTTAATGACAACATGAAAATTTCCTTGGCGAAACTTCTTTTCATGTAAATCCTTACTGGATGGCTCTTTCACACGATCCATTGTCCTGTAAATGTTTCAAACGTGATCTTCAGGACCCATACATGGAATTTGAGTCAATGTATCTGCCTCCATATAACTCTTATCAAATAAATTTTAATGACAACATGAAAATTTCCTTGGCGAAACTTTTTTTCATGTAAATCCTTACTGGATGACTCTTTCACACGATCCATTGTCCTGTAAATGTTTCAAACGTGATCTTCAGGACCCATACATGGAATTTGAGTCAATGTATCTGCCTCCATATAACTCTTATCAAATAAATTTTAATGACAACATGAAAATTTCCTTGGCGTAACTTTTTTTCATGTTAATCCTTACTGGATGACTCTTTCACACGATCCATTGTCCTGTAAATGTTTCAAATGTGATCTTCAGGACCCATACATGGAATTTGAGTCAATGTATCTGCCTCCATATAACTCTTATCAAATAAATTTTAATGACAACATGAAAATTTCCTTGGCGAAACTTTTTTTCATGTAAATCCTTACTGGATGACTCTTTCACACTATCCATTGTCCTGTAAATGTTTCAAACGTGATCTTCTGGACCCATACATGGAATTTGAGTCAATGTATCTGCCTCCATATAACTCTTATCAAATAAATTTTAATGACAACATGAAAATTTCCTTGGCGAAACTTTTTTTCATGTAAATCCTTACTGGATGGCTCTTTCACATGATCCATTGTCCTGTAAATGTTTCAAACGTGATCTTCAGGACCCATACATGGAATTTGAGTCAATGTATTTGCCTCCAGATAACTCTTATCAAATAAATTTTAATGACAACGAGAAAATTTCCTTGGCGAAACTTTTTTTCATGTAAATCCTTACTGGATGACTCATTCACACGATCCATTGTCCTGTAAATATTTCAAGCGTGATCTTCAGGACCCATACATGGAATTTGAGTCAATGTATCTGCCTCCATATAACTCTTATCAAATAAATTTTAATGACAACATGAAAATTTCCTTGGCGAAACTTCTTTTCATGTAAATCCTTACTGGATGGCTCTTTCACACGATCCATTGTCCTGTAAATGTTTCAAACGTGATCTTCAGGACCCATACATGGAATTTGAGTCAATGTATCTGCCTCCATATAACTCTTATCAAATAAATTTTAATTACAACATGAAAATTTCCTTGGCGAAACTTTTTTTCATGTAAATCCTTACTGGATGACTCTTTCACACGATCCATTGTCCTGTAAATGTTTCAAACGTGATCTTCAGGACCCATACATGGAATTTGAGTCAATGTATCTGCCTCCATATAACTCTTATCAAATAAATTTTAATGACAACATGAAAATTTCCTTGGCGAAACTTTTTTTCATGTAAATCCTTACTGGATGACTCTTTCACACGATCCATTGTCCTGTAAATATTTCAAACGTGATCTTCAGGACCCATACATGGAATTTGAGTCAATGTATCTGCCTCCATATAACTCTTATCAAATAAATTTTAATGACAACATGAAAATTTCCTTGGCGAAACTTTTTTTCATGTAAATCCTTACTGGATGACTCTTTCACACGATCCATTGTCCTGTAAATGTTTCAAACGTGATCTTCAGGACCCATACATGGAATTTGAGTCAATGTATCTGCCTCCATATAACTCTTATCAAATAAATTTTAATGACAACATGAAAATTTCCTTGGCGAAACTTTTTTTCATGTAAATCCTTACTGGATGACTCTTTCACACGATCCATTGTCCTGTAAATGTTTCAAACGTGATCTTCAGGACCCATACATGGAATTTGAGTCAATGTATCTGCCTCCATATAACTCTTATCAAATAAATTTTAATGACAACATGAAAATTTCCTTGGCGAAACTTTTTTTCATGTAAATCCTTACTGGATGACTCTTTCACACGATCCATTGTCCTGTAAATGTTTCAAACGTGATCTTCAGGACCCATACATGGAATTTGAGTCAATGTATCTGCCTCCATATAACTCTTATCAAATAAATTTTAATGACAACATGAAAATTTCCTTGGCGAAATTTTTTTCATGTAAATCCTTACTGGATGACTCTTTCACACGATCCATTGTCCTGTAAATGTTTCAAACGTGATCTTCAGGACCCATACATGGAATTTGAGTCAATGTATCTGCCTCCATATAACTCTTATCAAATAAATTTTAATGACAACATGAAAATTTCCTTGGCGAAACTTTTTTTTTATGTAAATCCTTACTGGATGACTCTTTCACACGATCCATTGTCCTGTAAATGTTTCAAACGTGATCTTCAGGACCCATACATGGAATTTGAGTCAATGTATCTGCCTCCATATAACTCTTATCAAATAAATTTTAATGACAACATGAAAATTTCCTTGGCGAAATTTTTTTCATGTAAATCCTTACTGGATGACTCTTTCACACGATCCATTGTCCTGTAAATGTTTCAAACGTGATCTTCAGGACCCATACATGGAATTTGAGTCAATGTATCTGCCTCCATATAACTCTTATCAAATAAATTTTAATGACAACATGAAAATTTTCTTTTTCGAAATTTTTTTCATGTAAATCCTTACTGGATGACTCTTTCACACGATCCATTGTCCTGTAAATGTTTCAAACGTGATCTTCAGGACCCATACATGGAATTTGAGTCAATGTATCTGCCTCCATATAACTCTTATCAAATAAATTTTAATGACAACGAGAAAACTTCCATGGCGAATTATTTTTTCATGTAAATCCTTACTGGATGGCTCTTTCACATGATCCATTGTCCTGTAAATGTTTCAAACGTGATCTTCAGGACCCATACATGGAATTTGAGTCAATGTATCTGCCTCCATATAACTCTTATCAAATAGATTTTAATGACAACATGAAAATTTCCTTGGCGAAACTTTTTTTCATGTAAATCCTTACTGGATGACTCTTTCACACGATCCATTGTCCTGTAAATGTTTCAAACGTGATCTTCAGGACCCATACATGGAATTTGATTTAATGTATCTGCCTCCATATAACTCTTATCAAATAAATTTTAATGACAACGAGAAAATTTCCATGGCAAAATTTTTTCTATGTAAATCCTTACTGGATGGCTCTTTCACACGATCCATTGTCCTGTAAATGTTTCAAACGTAATCTTCAGGACCCATACATGGAATTTGAGTCAATGTATCTGCCCCCATATTACTCTTATCAAATGAATTTTAATGACAACGAGAAAATTTCCTTGGCAAAATTTTTTTTATGTAATTCCTTACTGGATGGCTCTTTCACACGATCCATTGTCCTGTAAATGTTTCAAACGTGATCTTCAGGACCCATACATGGAATTTAGTCATTGTATCTGCCCCCATATAACTCTTATCAAATAAATTTTAATGACAACATGAAAATTTCCTTGGCGAAATTTTTTTCATGTAAATCCTTACTGGATGACTCTTTCACACGATCCATTGTCCTGTAAATATTTCAAACGTGATCTTCAGGACCCATACATGGAATTTGAGTCAATGTATCTGCCTCCATATAACTCTTATCAAGTAAATTTTAATGACAACATGAAAATTTCCTTGGCGAAACTTTTTTTCATGTAAATCCTTACTGGATGACTCTTTCACACGATCCATTGTCCTGTAAATATTTCAAACGTGATCTTCAGGACCCATACATGGAATTTGAGTCAATGTATCTGCCTCCATATAACTCTTATCAAATAAATTTTAATGACAACATGAAAATTTCCTTGGCGAAACTTCTTTTCATGTAAATCCTTACTGGATGGCTCTTTCACACGACCCATTGTCCTGTAAATGTTTCAAACGTGATCTTCAGGACCCATACATGGAATTTGAGTCAATGTATCTGCCTCCATATAACTCTTATCAAATAAATTTTAATTACAACATGAAAATTTCCTTGGCGAAACTTTTTTTCATGTAAATCCTTACTGGATGACTCTTTCACACGATCCATTGTCCTGTAAATGTTTCAAACGTGATCTTCAGGACCCATACATGGAATTTGAGTCAATGTATCTGCCTCCATATAACTCTTATCAAATAAATTTTAATGACAACATGAAAATTTCCTTGGCGAAACTTTTTTTCATGTAAATCCTTACTGGATGACTCTTTCACACGATCCATTGTCCTGTAAATATTTCAAACGTGATCTTCAGGACCCATACATGGAATTTGAGTCAATGTATCTGCCTCCATATAACTCTTATCAAATAAATTTTAATGACAACATGAAAATTTCCTTGGCGAAACTTTTTTTCATGTAAATCCTTACTGGATGACTCTTTCACACGATCCATTGTCCTGTAAATGTTTCAAACGTGATCTTCAGGACCCATACATGGAATTTGAGTCAATGTATCTGCCTCCATATAACTCTTATCAAATAAATTTTAATGACAACATGAAAATTTCCTTGGCGAAACTTTTTTTCATGTAAATCCTTACTGGATGACTCTTTCACACGATCCATTGTCCTGTAAATGTTTCAAACGTGATCTTCAGGACCCATACATGGAATTTGAGTCAATGTATCTGCCTCCATATAACTCTTATCAAATAAATTTTAATGACAACATGAAAATTTCCTTGGCGAAACTTTTTTTCATGTAAATCCTTACTGGATGACTCTTTCACACGATCCATTGTCCTGTAAATGTTTCAAACGTGATCTTCAGGACCCATACATGGAATTTGAGTCAATGTATCTGCCTCCAGATAACTCTTATCAAATATATTTTAATGACAACATGAAAATTTCCTTGGCGAAATTTTTTTCATGTAAATCCTTACTGGATGACTCTTTCACACGATCCATTGTCCTGTAAATGTTTCAAACGTGATCTTCAGGACCCATACATGGAATTTGAGTCAATGTATCTGCCTCCATATAACTCTTATCAAATAAATTTTAATGACAACATGAAAATTTCCTTGGCGAAACTTTTTTTTTATGTAAATCCTTACTGGATGACTCTTTCACACGATCCATTGTCCTGTAAATGTTTCAAACGTGATCTTCAGGACCCATACATGGAATTTGAGTCAATGTATCTGCCTCCATATAACTCTTATCAAATAAATTTTAATGACAACATGAAAATTTCCTTGGCGAAATTTTTTTCATGTAAATCCTTACTGGATGACTCTTTCACACGATCCATTGTCCTGTAAATGTTTCAAACGTGATCTTCAGGACCCATACATGGAATTTGAGTCAATGTATCTGCCTCCATATAACTCTTATCAAATAAATTTTAATGACAACATGAAAATTTTCTTTTTCGAAATTTTTTTCATGTAAATCCTTACTGGATGACTCTTTCACACGATCCATTGTCCTGTAAATGTTTCAAACGTGATCTTCAGGACCCATACATGGAATTTGAGTCAATGTATCTGCCTCCATATAACTCTTATCAAATAAATTTTAATGACAACGAGAAAACTTCCATGGCGAATTATTTTTTCATGTAAATCCTTACTGGATGGCTCTTTCACATGATCCATTGTCCTGTAAATGTTTCAAACGTGATCTTCAGGACCCATACATGGAATTTGAGTCAATGTATCTGCCTCCATATAACTCTTATCAAATAGATTTTAATGACAACATGAAAATTTCCTTGGCGAAACTTTTTTTCATGTAAATCCTTACTGGATGACTCTTTCACACGATCCATTGTCCTGTAAATGTTTCAAACGTGATCTTCAGGACCCATACATGGAATTTGATTTAATGTATCTGCCTCCATATAACTCTTATCAAATAAATTTTAATGACAACGAGAAAATTTCCATGGCAAAATTTTTTCTATGTAAATCCTTACTGGATGGCTCTTTCACACGATCCATTGTCCTGTAAATGTTTCAAACGTAATCTTCAGGACCCATACATGGAATTTGAGTCAATGTTTCTGCCCCCATATTACTCTTATCAAATGAATTTTAATGACAACGAGAAAATTTCCTTGGCAAAATTTTTTTTATGTAATTCCTTACTGGATGGCTCTTTCACACGATCCATTGTCCTGTAAATGTTTCAAACGTGATCTTCAGGACCCATACATGGAATTTAGTCAATGTATCTGCCTCCATATAACTCTTATCAAATAAATTTTAATGACAACATGAAAATTTCCTTGGCGAAACTTTTTTTCATGTAATTCCTTACTGGATGACTCTTTCACACGATCCATTGTCCTGTAAATATTTCAAACGTGATCTTCAGGACCCATACATGGAATTTGAGTCAATGTATCTGCCTCCATATAACTCTTATCAAATAAATTTTAATGACAACATGAAAATTTCCTTGGCGAAACTTTTTTTCATGTAATTCCTTACTGGATGACTCTTTCACACGATCCATTGTCCTGTAAATATTTCAAACGTGATCTTCAGGACCCATACATGGAATTTGAGTCAATGTATCTGCCTCCATATAACTCTTATCAAATAAATTTTAATGACAACATGAAAATTTCCTTGGCGAAACTTTTTTTCATGTAATTCCTTACTGGATGACTCTTTCACACGATCCATTGTCCTGTAAATATTTCAAACGTGATCTTCAGGACCCATACATGGAATTTGAGTCAATGTATCTGCCTCCATATAACTCTTATCAAATAAATTTTAATGACAACATGAAAATTTCCTTGGCGAAACTTTTTTTCATGTAATTCCTTACTGGATGACTCTTTCACACGATCCATTGTCCTGTAAATGTTTCAAACGTGATCTTCAGGACCCATACATGGAATTTGAGTCAATGTATCTGCCTCCATATAACTCTTATCAAATAAATTTTAATGACAACATGAAAATTTCCTTGGCGAAACTTTTTTTCATGTAAATCCTTACTGGATGACTCTTTCACACGATCCATTGTCCTGTAAATGTTTCAAACGTGATCTTTAGGACCCATACATGGAATTTGAGTCAATGTATCTGCCTCCATATAACTCTTATCAAATAAATTTTAATGACAACGAGAAAATTTCCATGGCGAATTATTTTTTCATGTAAATCCTTACTGGATGGCTCTTTCACATGATCCATTGTCCTGTAAATGTTTCAAACGTGATCTTCAGGACCCATACATGGAATTTGAGTCAATGTATCTGCCTCCAGATAACTCTTATCAAATAAATTTTAATGACAACATGAAAATTTCCTTGGCGAAATTTTTTTCATGTAAATCCTTACTGGATGACTCTTTCACACGATCCATTGTCCTGTAAATATTTCAAACGTGATCTTCAGGACCCATACATGGAATTTGAGTCAATGTATCTGCCTCCATATAACTCTTATCAAATAAATTTTAATGACAACATGAAAATTTCCTTGGCGAAACTTTTTTTCATGTAAATCCTTACTGGATGGCTCGTTCACACGATCCATTGTCCTTTAAATGTTTCAAACGTGATCTTCAGGACCCATACATGGAATTTGAGTCAATGTATCTGCCTCCATATAACTCTTATCAAATAAATTTTAATGACAACATGAAAATTTCCTTGGCGAAACTTTTTTTTTATGTAAATCCTTACTGGATGACTCTTTCACACGATCCATTGTCCTGTAAATGTTTCAAACGTGATCTTCAGGACCCATACATGGAATTTGAGTCAATGTATCTGCCTCCATATAACTCTTATCAAATAAATTTTAATGACAACATGAAAATTTCCTTGGCGAAATTTTTTTCATGTAAATCCTTACTGGATGACTCTTTCACACGATCCATTGTCCTGTAAATGTTTCAAACGTGATCTTCTGGACCCATACATGGAATTTGAGTCAATGTATCTGCCTCCATATAACTCTTATCAAATAAATTTTAATGACAACATGAAAATTTCCTTGGCGAAATTTTTTTCATGTAAATCCTTACTGGATGACTCTTTCACACGATCCATTGTCCTGTAAATGTTTCAAACGTGATCTTCAGGACCCATACATGGAATTTGAGTCAATGTATCTGCCTCCATATAACTCTTATCAAATAAATTTTAATGACAACGAGAAAATTTCCATGGCGAATTATTTTTTCATGTAAATCCTTACTGGATGGCTCTTTCACATGATTTATTGTCCTGTAAATGTTTCAAACGTGATCTTCAGGACCCATACATGGAATTTGAGTCAATGTATCTGCCTCCATATAACTCTTATCAAATAAATTCTAATGACAACATGAAAATTTCCTTGGCGAAACTTTTTTTCATGTAAATCCTTACTGGATGACTCTTTCACACGATCCATTGTCCTGTAAATGTTTCAAACGTAATCTTCAGGACCCATACATGGAATTTGAGTCAATGTATCTGCCCCCATATAACACTTATCAAATGAATTTTAATGACAACGAGAAAATTTCCTTTTAAAATTTTTTTTATGTTAGTCCTTACTGGATGGCTCTTTCACATGATCCATTGTCCTGTAAATGTTTCAAACGTGATCTTCAGGACCCATACATGGAAATTGAGTCAATGTATCTGCCTCCAGATAACTCTTATCAAATAAATTTTAATGACAACATGAAAATTTCCTTGGCGAAATTTTTTTCATGTAAATCCTTACTGGATGACTCTTTCACACGATCCATTGTCCTGTAAATGTTTCAAACGTGATCTTCAGGACCCATACATGGAATTTGAGTCAATGTATCTGCCTCCATATAACTCTTATCAAATAAATTTTAATGACAACATGAAAATTTCCTTGGCGAAACTTTTTTTCATGTAAATCCTTACTGGATGACTCTTTCACACGATCCATTGTCCTGTAAATGTTTCAAACGTGATCTTCAGGACCCATACATGGAATTTGAGTCAATGTATCTGCCTTCATATAACTCTTATCAAATAAATTTTAATGACAACATGAAAATTTCCTTAGCGAAACTTTTTTTCATGTAAATCCTTACTGGATGACTCTTTCACACGATCCATTGTCCTGTAAATGTTTCAAACGTGATCTTCAGGACCCATACATGGAATTTGAGTCAATGTATCTGCCTTCATATAACTCTTATCAAATAAATTTTAATGACAACATGAAAATTTCCTTAGCGAAACTTTTTTTCATGTAAATCCTTACTGGATGACTCTTTCACACGATCCATTGTCCTGTAAATGTTTCAAACGTGATCTTCAGGACCCATACATGGAATTTGAGTCAATGTATCTGCCCCCATATAACTCTTATCAAATGAATTTTAATGACAACGAGAAAATTTCCTTGGCAAATTTTTTTTTATGTAATTCCTTACTGGATGGCTCTTTCACACGATCCATTGTCCTGTAAATGTTTCAAACGTGATCTTCAGGACCCATACATGGAATTTGAGTCATTGTATCTGCCCCCATATAACTCTTATCAAATAAATTTTAATGACAACATGAAAATTTCCTTGGCGAAATTTTTTTCATGTAAATCCTTACTGGATGACTCTTTCACACGATCCATTGTCCTGTAAATCACCCCGATTCTGCAATCCGACGGATTTGTGATACGAACGAATCTACACTTTCGTTCGAGTTCGAATTTTGCATTCTTTATTCCGTTCGACTTGTATGATTCGATCGACTCTCGTTTGGGAGCACTTGAAATTTCGAACACTAACTATCAAAACTGTCAACACTACTTACACGTTCTTTTTATATTATTAATTTCTAAGTAAACGAAACCTTCACACTTGTATAAACAAATTAGAACGATTCTAAACCGAACAGAAGTGTTTCCCATTTGAAAAATAGCATTATAGAGAAAAATTAAAATGAATTCGATAATGTTGCCAATATTAGCGATGCAAGAAGAAGTAGCCTTACTTCGTCAAGAACGGAGAACTTTCCGCTTACTATCCGATCCAATGAAACTTCCCGATGATTCGTAAGTATTCAGTAACGTCGATTCGCACATAATCCTACTGATTTCATGTTGGCACTATGCCGTACGCAGAAGGTAATATTCTATCTATTATTTGCGTGTCGTGTCGGGACTAAGCCGGAAAACGTCCTTGTTTAATTAAATTGAAATTTTCAACGACGACGATTTTTTTCTAGGTTTTTGAAATGTTTTCGTTTGAGTAAAGAAGCTTTTCAGTATGTACTTTCTGAAATAGAGGATGAATTTCTTATTCCACGGAGAAATGGCCTTTCTACAAAAGAGAAGCTTGCCGCATGTTTGAGATTCTTTGCCGAAGGAAATTATCAGCATGGAACCGGGCAAGATTTTCATATTGCGATTGCTCAGTCAACGTTTTCGAAAGTGCTGACAGATGTACTGATAATTTTGGAACGTAAAATATGTTCAAAATGGATAACTCTGGAAATGAGTGAAGAAGAACAGTGTCGGGCAAAACTAAGTTTTTATCAAAAGTGTGGTATTCCGGGGATAATAATGTGCGTGGATGGCTCACATATTAAAATCATTCCTCCTAAGCAAAATCGTAATTTGTTTTATAATCGTAAAGGATTCTACAGTCTCAACGTGATGATTGTAAGCAATCACATATTGATGTAATACAAATTGCAATAATATCTGTTCGAACAGATGTGTGATGATAAACAGAGAATACGTTTTGTTGATCCAAGTTTTCAAGGATCAAATCATGACTCTCACATATGGCGTTTGAGTCCTGCTCGTGTTTTCTTCGAGCAACTGCATAGGAATGGTGAAGTGAATACCAAGATTTTAGGTAAAATTTATTGTATTTTTTAGATTGTCGATGAGCTCAATTGATTGTTTTCATATAGGTGATGCAGATTATCCTTCGGAACCATGGCTTGTTACACCATTCAGATCTCCAGAAGAAGGCAGCATTGAGAGTGGATTCAATCGTAAGCATGCAGCGGGGCGAGGCATAATCGAAAGGACAATCGGTGTACTCAAAAACCGGTTTAGATGTTTACTTGGTGCTAGACAGTTACATTATGAACCGAAAAAGGCAGCTCAAATAATTAATGTATGCTGTGCACTTCACAATATTTGTTTGGAGTATGGTTGTTCCCAGGTCTGATATTGCCATTGTGAGATTTATTGTTATTGCATGGTAAATAAATAAAAATCTGACCATTCAAACTTTAAAATTACATTTATGAGATTGTACCCATAGTCAATAGTATTCAGCCGTTCCACACCAGAGGCAAAGCGACATGCGACGGCAAGCAATGCGATACTTCACAGATCGCCAGGAGTCGTGAGACAAAGCTCCACCCATTTAAGCTCAGCAGAAAAATTACATATGTCAGAGTGAGAGCGCCGCATCGAGTTCTCTCTGACATTCATGATATTTTTCTGCTGAACTTAAATGAACGGAACTCTGTCGCGCGAACTCTTTCTTTCTTCCTCTTTGGCTCCTAAGACTTTGGCTCCTAAGACTTGAGTTCGAATCAGGCATCATTGAGAAATTCTGGCGCATTCAAAAACACTACATTTTGTCTGTAAAGTCATATACATGGTCAGGGATGTCAGGTTCACAGATTAATCTGTGTTTCACAGATTTTGAGTTTTCCTCACAGATTTTCACAGATTTCTGAAAATGATCACAGATTTTCACAGATTCTTGAATAAATCACAGATTTTCACAGATTTTGTGAATCGAGTACAGTTGAGCACCAAAAAGTACAGAGCGGTTGAGGTTTGTTTTTTTTGCTCACTAAATTGAATTTGATCAGCTGAAGTGGTACGGAAAATGGGTGGTGAGACCTTTTTTTTTTGCTCACCAAATTTGATTTCGAACTGCTATTGGGGTACGGAAAACGGTCACAGATTTTCACAGACAGGTTTTGGGTTTGATCACAGATTTTTGAAAAAATGACCTGGCATCTCTGTACATGATTACTTCTCCTGAACCGTATCAAAATCGTTTCCAAAACATTAAAAAAATGAGCTACTCTAAAATTCAGATACAAATTAAAATTTATTGGGACTTATTTACGTAGTCGATTTGCATATCAAGCATTTTCCTTTTCAGCTCTAGTTTCTGTAGTTTCAGTTTTTCCATCTCCATGTTGTGTCGTTTTTGTTCGTTTATCTGTTCCGTAAGAGTTGAATTTATAGATTGCATTGCTTTTGCAGATTGGCGTTGGTAATGAACAAAATCGTCAATTTTTTTATTTGTTGCCGTAAGTAAGGTTTCAACAGCCATATGAAACTCCTTTTGCTGTGTAATTTGAAGTTCCAACAGATCTCTCGCCGACTGACGTTTGTTCGCATGACATTGTACTGAAATAGTTGGCTCAATAATGTTTTCATCGGATAACTCGCTGCCGGATTCGACATTCTCTTTGTCTGGGACACCTTGTGATAAGCAACCAATTCCATCAACCGTGTTTATCAGGCCGCAAAGTTGAATCGCTTGCTCTTCCAATTCAGAAAGCTGAATGAGCTTATTCGGTCCTCCTCCGGTTGCCATAAACTCCATCTTATTGTGGGCAAGTTTTTTTTTCAAAGCGGATTTATAATCGGCCCACACCTATAGAATATGAATTTAGGTTTCTTTTTTCTGATCAATGCTAGCATAAATACCTTTTTCCATCCACTTCCATCGCGGATTGGCGGGCCCAAACTGTTTAGTTGAATTGACAAATCACTCCAAAACGTAGTTGTGTTTCGACGAGTGAAACCTTTCGCGATATCCGGGCGGTCTTCCAGGACTTTTATTAATGTTTCGTATTGCTTTTTATTGGTCGTTCTTTTTTTCAGACTTTTCCCTGCAGATGTAAGACATATTAACCAAATTGTGAACAAAATGAAATTCCACTCACATTGTACTTTCAAAACCAGGTTGTCAAAAAATAGACTTAAAAATTACTTGTTCAAGCTAACAATAAAGTAATTATTCACGTACACGTAGAGAGAAAAAAAAATCGTTTTGTTGTTTAAAAAACCGGGATTTATCTGCGTGTGCGCGCAAACGAAAAACCAGGAAAATTCTGGGTTGATTTTTCAGAAGGTCGTATAAACAAGTGACAATTTCTCTTTGTTTACTTTCTCTTCTATTAGTTACCAAGCGGTTTCCTCGCTTATCACTCAACTCTTTGCATAAAATGTTACCCGAAACCTTCGACTTTGAAACAGAGTAGTGAAATCAAAGAAAATCACATCACAATAATCGAAAGAGAGAGTGATTAAAGAGAAACTGTCACTTGTTGTCACGCCCTAATTAAAAGTCAATCGACAATTATGTATGATTGTCAAGCACTTTGTCTAAACCAACGTTGGCAGGTATACCCGATTTTTTGACCTCTATAATGCAATGTTCTTCTAAAATACCGATAAATCGCGGATCATACAGATGAATACAGATTTTGGTTTTTTGCTTTATTAAGCATGAGAAAAATTGTCGTGGGACCTTTTATGCTCCCTGAATTGAGCCCCGGTGACATTTTCCTGGTTTTTTATTCCATATCATTTAGGGATGGGGAGAGCTTTCCGGGTACTTATGTAGTTGAGTCTTTATATCGATATGGTACAGATTTTTACGCCGAATAATTTTTGAAAAAATGATCTGGCAACACTAATCCAGACCTACACGCAGAGAAATGGAGCATGTTTAAAATAACAAAACCGTTAGTAGAATTTTCAATATAATTTATGTTCATTTCAGGCTAGAATATGATTGTTTTGAACCAATTTCTCTGTTAAATATAACAAATGCTCACTGCTTGATTTGAATCTAAACTTTGGTTTAACCAAACGAAAAATTTATTTGTACCCGATGAATTTTTTGTTGAAATAAACAAACTATTTATTACATGTCAACCAAAGTTGAATTGACGTTAACGAAATATCCATGTTGACTCAATCCTGCTGTATCTTTATTTCAAGAAAGAAATAGGTTCAATTTATCTATGATCTCATTTGTGTACTGATATAACTAAGTTAACGGTTCAAATGAACCGTAACAGTTTTATTTCTAATAAACAAGAGCATTTTTTCCTACGAGAATAATCCAGGGCATTTTTTTATCTCCCGCGGATAAAATTTTTTCCAAGTTTTATAAGTAACGTTTATCTACTTCTTTATTTTCCTAGGGGATTATCAATAATTCAAGTGTATGTATCGATAATTGGAAATATTTTACAAATTGCACAATATTACATAACACATTTTCTTCGCAAAAAATATTTCATACAGGATCTCTATTTTGACTGATGGAGCACCGAATCGTTGGATGCTATAAAAATTAAAATAAAACCAGGGCTTGATTATGGTATGTAAATAATTCGATCGTCTAGCGACAAAACGGCTAAAAGTTTTGAAAAATTGCAAAATTTAAAATAATTGTATATGTAAATTGAAAACAAATAAAAGTAGTACTAAAAATTACTTTGTAAATTAGTTTGAAAGAAATCATTTTATTCCTAAAATCAAACAAAAATCTATGGTTTCAACAATCAAAAGCGTTAGTTGCAATAACTAATTTCAAGGAAATTTATTTCAACTAAAAGGTTTTGTGAATCTAAAGCGCTACAATTATTGACTTTTACTAGAGTTCGTTTCATTTTAAACTATTTTTTCAAATTGAATTTACTGTGAAACTGTTTGTCACGAAATTGACAGGAACGCACAAGAAAAATATTTGTTGTTTTTATCAAACTATTGGTTGAAACAAACTAATCCACCGAGAAAAATAAACTATCAAGTTTTGTAGTTTCAAGTAGCATATTTGCAATATCAAACCAGATTTTCTTTTGTCACTATTTCAACAAAAATATTCGTTGGGTGAAACTCAAATTTTATTATTTTTACAATTTTTTTTTCTGCGTGTAGGTATAAATATGGAGAAAGTGAAGAAATGACTAGATTAATTTTCAACCATCATTCGGATTTTACGGGAACGACAAAGTTACTAAATTTGATTTTTTTTTCACAATTTGTTCAGTATTTGTAAACTATTTTTTCAAATAATTTATTCAGACTCAATTGCGTTAGTTTTCCGTTGCCGCATGCCACATTATATTGATATTGAAACTGAATTGAAATTTGCATATTTATAAAATTTTAAATTAAACGATGATCTCCAGCAGTGGATACTTGATAGGGACGGTTCTGTAGCGCATTGTCCAACACAACTCGACCACTGCCATAGCGTTCTGGATACAGTCCGCTCGAGTCATTGTTTTCGCCACTGCAAAGCAAAAATCGTTAAGCGTGAAAACGCCTGGTAATAATCCTGAACGCAGAACTTACCCTTGATACGTTTTCGTTTCTTCCATTCGTACCATTTCGTCAATTGATCGATCAACTTGGCCAATCGGGAAACGACCATGTACGAATGATACGCGTTCTCTATCGAATAATTCCAACAGTGATTCCTTAAACGGGACGATCCAAACGTCCATCATATCAGCGGAACGATTCTTAACGTAACGCACCGCATAGTGCCAGAAAGTGAAGCAGCTGATTCTGCTTAGATTTTTACCTTATATTCCTCGCAAGTAACACCAGTCACTTTATGAGATACAACCGGCGCAAATCAGCCGTGTATTTGTCAACCGCCACCATCAGATCCGGATAGGTTTTCTTACATTTGCTAATCTTTCACTGTCGGATGTCAGCACCGATTTGATAGTTCACATTTTTAAGAGGTTGCCTTATTGAACATCAGCGTTTGATCGAATTCTACCGAGCCGAAATCAGCGAGAAAACTATTGTTCAATTAAGAAAGTAGCATTCACGAACGGATAATGATTTGGACGAATTTCAACAATATTCCTATTCTCCCCGGAGTGGTGGGTTACTCGAAACCTTGGATGGAATTACAATGATCGATGTTGTATGGGTGCGATGAGTTGCTCTATTATTATGTTATTACGTTATTGACTACACGAACGCCATGATAAAAAGAAAACAAACAACGATACACGCTTCGGAGCTCTCTGTCATTTTGATTTAAGTTTAAACTGTACCGATGTAAATTATCATCAAACAGAAAATGTATATTCTGTAAAATTTTCAACACGGTTTATGTGCCTACCTTTCGTTGTATTACACGAAAAGGAATATTTAGTTTTGTTCTTTTGATGTTATTATGGAGTTCATCTCATTAGCAAAATAGTACAGCACGTCTAATTCTCCATAGATATAATTGAATTATAATATAGATATAACTTGTAATATTATTTTTGCAACACCTTATACCGGAAAATATACTGAATTCTATGATTGTGTTGTGCCTAAAAATAAGCTTCTATCGTTTTGAAAAGATGACATCATCAGATTTCAAGCCGGATTTCAGATTTCATGTGTCATACTGAATGCTAACCAATTTCCGCCCTCACTGTTGTCAAACTGTTTGTTTGAAGCCAGTTTCGAATCTACTTTCTTGATGCTGTTTCTGATATCGTTTGCTCACATCCTCGTTGCTAAGTGTGAGCCCAACTTAGTTTCGTGAAATTTTTTCTTAGTGAAACTTTCACTTTTCTCAAGCAAAAACGACAATAGTAAGATTGATGAATGAAAAAGACACAAATCCGCAACCCAGTGTGCAATATTTGTAATTCATTCTTGTGCCTGAAGCCATCATTCAGTCTGTGAAACTTTTCTTGAATTGTGTTCTTCTCACTCGATATATAAATTGATAAATTATAAATTTATACTTTACTAACACCAACATTCAATTCTTACTTAAATTCAACTATTTTAGCACTGATTTTTATTTTCATCAGAATGATTAAAGATTAGTCAACAACGAATAGTTCCCGTTTAACGTGTAAGACACGGTTTGGCAGCTGTCAATCACTCGATCGACCACAGTAATACGTACGCAAGTCGATCGAGTAATGTTCGAAAATTTAATAACTCGAACGAATGATATACACAACTCGAACGGAATGCAGAATGGAAATTGCACATTCGATCGAAATATTTCGAATCGATCGACGTACAGAATAGGGGTGAATATTTCAAACGTGATCTTCAGGACCCATACATAAAATTTGAGTCAATGTATCTGCCTCCATATAACTCTTATCAAATGAATTTTAATGACAACATGAAAATTTCCTTGGCGAAATTTTTTTCATGTAAATCCTTACTGGATGACTCTTTCACACGATCCATTGTCCTGTAAATGTTTCAAACGTGATCTTCAGGACCCATACATGGAATTTGAGTCAATGTATCTGCCCCCATATAACTCTTATCAAATGAATTTTAATGACAACGAGAAAATTTCCTTGGCAAAATTTTTTTTATGTAATTCCTTACTGGATGGCTCTTTCACACGATCCATTGTCCTGTAAATGTTTCAAACGTGATCTTCAGGACCCATACATGGAATTTGAGTCAATGTATCTGCCTCCATATAACTCTTATCAAATAAATTTTAATGACAACATGAAAATTTTCTTTGGCGAAATTTTTTTCATGTAAATCCTTACTGGATGACTCTTTCACACGATCCATTGTCCTGTAAATGTTTCAAACGTGATCTTCAGGACCCATACATGGAATTTGAGTCAATGTATCTGCCTCCATATAACTCTTATCA
The DNA here is from genome assembly GCF_030247185.1 of Malaya genurostris. Classification (NCBI taxonomy): domain Eukaryota; kingdom Metazoa; phylum Arthropoda; class Insecta; order Diptera; family Culicidae; genus Malaya; species Malaya genurostris. The sequence goes on from NC_080570.1 coordinate 86,993,265, forward strand.
AATAAATTTTAATGACAACGAGAAAATTTCCATGGCGAATTATTTTTTCATGTAAATCCTTACTGGATGGCTCTTTCACATGATCCATTGTCCTGTAAATGTTTCAAACGTGATCTTCAGGACCCATACATGGAATTTGAGTCAATGTATCTGCCTCCATATAACTCTTATCAAATAAATTTTAATGACAACATGAAAATTTCCTTGGCGAAACTTTTTTTCATGTAAATCCTTACTGGATGACTCTTTCACACGATCCATTGTCCTGTAAATGTTTCAAACGTAATCTTCAGGACCCATACATGGAATTTGAGTCAATGTATCTGCCCCCATATAACTCTTATCAAATGAATTTTAATGACAACGAGAAAATTTCCTTGGCAAAATTTTTTTTATGTAATTCCTTACTGGATGGCTCTTTCACATGATCCATTGTCCTGTAAATGTTTCAAACGTGATCTTCAGGACCCATACATGGAAATTGAGTCAATGTATCTGCCTCCAGATAACTCTTATCAAATAAATTTTAATGACAACATGAAAATTTCCTTGGCGAAATTTTTTTCATGTAAATCCTTACTGGATGACTCTTTCACACGATCCATTGTCCTGTAAATGTTTCAAACTTGATCTTCAGGACCCATACATGGATTTTGAGTCAATGTATCTGCCTCCAGATTACTCTTATCAAATAAATTTTAATGACAACATGAAAATTTCCTTGGCGAAACTTTTTTTCATGTAAATCCTTACTGGATGACTCTTTCACACGATCCATTGTCCTGTAAATGTTTCAAACGTGATCTTCAGGACCCATACATGGAATTTGAGTCAATGTATCTGCCTCCATATAACTCTTATCAAATAAATTTTAATGACAACATGAAAATTTCCTTGGCGAAATTTTTTTCATGTAAATCCTTACTGGATGACTCTTTCACACGATCCATTGTCCTGTAAATGTTTCAAACGTGATCTTCAGGACCCATACATGGAATTTGAGTCAATGTATCTGCCTCCATATAACTCTTATCAAATAAATTTTAATGACAACATGAAAATTTCCTTGGCGAAACTTTTTTTCATGTAAATCCTTACTGGATGACTCTTTCACACGATCCATTGTCCTGTAAATGTTTCAAACGTGATCTTCAGGACCCATACATGGAATTTGAGTCAATGTATCCGCCTCCATATAACTCTTATCAAATAAATTTTAATGACAACATGAAAATTTCCTTGGCGAAATTTTTTTCATGTAAATCCTTACTGGATGACTCTTTCACACGATCCATTGTCCTGTAAATGTTTCAAACGTGATCTTCAGGACCCATACATGGAATTTGAGTCAATGTATCTGCCTCCATATAACTCTTATCAAATAAATTTTAATGACAACATGAAAATTTCCTTGGCGAAACTTTTTTTCATGTAAATCCTTACTGGATGACTCTTTCACACGATCCATTGTCCTGTAAATGTTTCAAACGTGATCTTCAGGACCCATACATGGAATTTGAGTCAATGTATCTGCCTCCATATAACTCTTATCAAATAAATTTTAATGACAACATGAAAATTTCCTTGGCGAAACTTTTTTTCATGTAAATTCTTACTGGATGACTCTTTCACACGATCCATTGTCCTGTAAATGTTTCAAACGTGATCTTCTGGACCCATACATGGAATTTGAGTCAATGTATCTGCCTCCATATAACTCTTATCAAATAAATTTTAATGACAACATGAAAATTTCCTTGGCGAAACTTTTTTTCATGTAAATCCTTACTGGATGGCTCTTTCACATGATCCATTGTCCTGTAAATGTTTCAAACGTGATCTTCAGGACCCATACATGGAATTTGAGTCAATGTATCTGCCTCCAGATAACTCTTGTCAAATAAATTTTAATGACAACATGAAAATTTCCTTGGCGAAACTTTTTTCATGTAAATCCTTACTGGATGACTCTTTCACACGATCCATTGTCCTGTAAATATTTCAAACGTGATCTTCAGGACCCATACATGGAATTTGAGTCAATGTATCTGCCTCCATATAACTCTTATCAAATAAATTTTAATGACAACATGAAAATTTCCTTGGCGAAACTTTTTTTCATGTAAATCCTTACTGGATGGCTCTTTCACACGATCCATTGTCCTGTAAATGTTTCAAACGTGATCTTCAGGACCCATACATGGAATTTGAGTCAATGTATCTGCCTCCATATAACTCTTATCAAATAAATTTTAATGACAACATGAAAATTTCCTTGGCGAAACTTTTTTTCATGTAAATCCTTACTGGATGACTCTTTCACACGATCCATTGTCCTGTAAATGTTTCAAACGTGATCTTCAGGACCCATACATGGAATTTGAGTCAATGTATCTGCCTCTATATAACTCTTATCAAATAAATTTTAATGACAACATGAAAATTTCCTTGGCGAAACTTTTTTTCATGTAAATCCTTACTGGATGACTCTTTCACACGATCCATTGTCCTGTAAATGTTTCAAACGTGATCTTCAGGACCCATACATGGAATTTGAGTCAATGTATCTGCCTCCATATAACTCTTATCAAATAAATTTTAATGACAACATGAAAATTTCCTTGGCGAAACTTTTTTTCATGTAAATCCTTACTGGATGACTCTTTCACACGATCCATTGTCCTGTAAATGTTTCAAACGTGATCTTCAGGACCCATACATGGAATTAAATCCTTACTGGATGGCTCTTTCACACGATCCATTGTCCTGTAAATATTTCAAACGTGATCTTCAGGACCCATACATGGAATTTGAGTCAATGTATCTGCCTCCATATAACTCTTATCAAATAAATTTTAATGACAACATGAAAATTTCCTTGGCGAAATTTTTTTCATGTAAATCCTTACTGGATGACTCTTTCACACGATCCATTGTCCTGTAAATGTTTCAAACGTGATCTTCAGGACCCATACATGGAATTTGAGTCAATGTATCTGCCTCCATATAACTCTTATCAAATAAATTTTAATGACAACATGAAAATTTCCTTGGCGAAACTTTTTTTCATGTAAATCCTTACTGGATGACTCTTTCACACGATCCATTGTCCTGTAAATGTTTCAAACGTGATCTTCAGGACCCATATATGGAATTTGAGTCAATGTATCTGCCTCCATATAACTCTTATCAAATAAATTTTAATGACAACATGAAAATTTCCTTGGCGAAACTTTTTTTCATGTAAATCCTTACTGGATGACTCTTTCACACGATCCATTGTCCTGTAAATGTTTCAAACGTGATCTTCAGGACCCATACATGGAATTTGAGTCAATGTATCTGCCTCCATATAACTCTTATCAAATAAATTTTAATGACAACATGAAAATTTCCTTGGCGAAACTTTTTTTCATGTAAATCCTTACTGGATGACTCTTTCACACGATCCATTGTCCTGTAAATGTTTCAAACGTGATCTTCAGGACCCATACATGGAATTTGAGTCAATGTATCTGCCTCCATATAACTCTTATCAAATAAATTTTAATGACAACATGAAAATTTCCTTGGCGAAACTTTTTTTCATGTAAATCCTTACTGGATGACTCTTTCACACGATCCATTGTCCTGTAAATGTTTCAAACGTGATCTTCAGGACCCATACATGGAATTTGAGTCAATGTATCTGCCTCCATATAACTCTTATCAAATAAATTTTAATGACAACATGAAAATTTCCTTGGCGAAACTTTTTTTCATGTAAATCCTTACTGGATGACTCTTTCACACGATCCATTGTCCTGTAAATGTTTCAAACGTGATCTTCAGGACCCATACATGGAATTTGAGTCAATGTATCTGCCTCCAGATAACTCTTATCAAATAAATTTTAATGACAACGAGAAAATTTCCATGGCGAATTATTTTTTCATGTAAATCCTTACTGGATGGCTCTTTCACACGATCCATTGTCCTGTAAATATTTCAAACGTGATTTTCAGGACCCATACATGGAATTTGAGTCAATGTATCTGCCTCCATATAACTCTTATCAAATAAATTTTAATGACAACATGAAAATTTCCTTGGCGAAACTTTTTTTCATGTAAATCCTTACTGGATGGCTCTTTCACACGATCCATTGTCCTGTAAATGTTTCAAACGTGATCTTCAGGACCCATACATGGAATTTGAGTCAATGTATCTGCCTCCATATAACTCTTATCAAATAAATTTTAATGACAACATGAAAATTTCCTTGGCGAAACTTTTTTTTTATGTAAATCCTTACTGGATGACCCTTTCACACGATCCATTGTCCTGTAAATGTTTCAAACGTGATCTTCAGGACCCATACATGGAATTTGAGTCAATGTATCTGCCTCCATATAACTCTTATCAAATAAATTTTAATGACAACATGAAAATTTCCTTGGCGAAACTTTTTTTCATGTAAATCCTTACTGGATGACTCTTTCACACGATCCATTGTCCTGTAAATGTTTCAAACGTGATCTTCGGGACCAATACATGAAATTTGAGTCAATGTATCTGCCTCCATATAACTCTTATCAAATAAATTTTAATGACAACATGAAAATTTTCTTTTTCGAAATTTTTTTCATGTAAATCCTTACTGGATGGCTCTTTCACATGATCCATTGTCCTGTAAATGTTTCAAACGTGATCTTCAGGACCCATACATGGAATTTGAGTCAATGTATCTGCCTCCATATAACTCTTATCAAATAAATTTTAATGACAACATGAAAATTTCCTTGGCGAAACTTTTTTTCATGTAAATCCTTACTGGATGACTCTTTCACACGATCCATTGTCCTGTAAATGTTTCAAACGTAATCTTCAGGACCCATACATGGAATTTGAGTCAATGTATCTGCCCCCATATAACTCTTATCAAATGAATTTTAATGACAACGAGAAAATTTCCTTGGCAAAATTTTTTTTATGTTATTCCTTACTGGATGGCTCTTTCACATGATCCATTGTCCTGTAAATGTTTCAAACGTGATCTTCAGGACCCATACATGGAAATTAAGTCAATGTATCTGCCTCCAGATAACTCTTATCAAATATATTTTAATGACAACATGAAAATTTCCTTGGCGAAATTTTTTTCATGTAAATCCTTACTGGATGACTCTTTCACACGATCCATTGTCCTGTAAATGTTTCAAACGTGATCTTCAGGACCCATACATGGAATTTGAGTCAATGTATCTGCCTCCATATAACTCTTATCAAATAAATTTTAATCACAACATGAAAATTTCCTTGGCGAAACTTTTTTTCATGTAAATCCTTACTGGATGACTCTTTCACACGATCCATTGTCCTGTAAATGTTTCAAACGTGATCTTCAGGACCCATACATGGAATTTGAGTCAATGTATCTGCCTCCATATAACTCTTATCAAATAAATTTTAATGACAACATGAAAATTTCCTTGGCGAAACTTTTTTTCATGTAAATCCTTACTGGATGACTCTTTCACACGATCCATTGTCCTGTAAATGTTTCAAACGTGATCTTCAGGACCCATACATGGAATTTGAGTCAATGTATCTGCCTCCATATAACTCTTATCAAATAAATTTTAATGACAACATGAAAATTTCCTTGGCGAAACTTTTTTTCATGTAAATCCTTACTGGATGACTCTTTCACACGATCCATTGTCCTGTAAATGTTTCAAACGTGATCTTCAGGACCCATACATGGAATTTGAGTCAATGTATCTGCCTCCATATAACTCTTATCAAATAAATTTTAATGACAACGAGAAAATTTCCATGGCAAATTTTTTTCTATGTAAATCCTTACTGGATGACTCTTTCACACGATCCATTGTCCTGTAAATGTTTCAAACGTAATCTTCAGGACCCATACATGAAATTTGAGTCAATGTATCTGCCCCCATATAACTCTTATCAAATGAATTTTAATGACAACGAGAAAATTTCCTTGGCAAAATTTTTTATATGTAATTCCTTACTGGATGGCTCTTTCACACGATCCATTGTCCTGTAAATGTTTCAAACGTGATCTTCAGGACCCATACATGGAATTTGAGTCATTGTATCTGCCCCCATATAACTCTTATCAAATAAATTTTAATGACAACATGAAAATTTCCTTGGCGAAATTTTTTTCATGTAAATCCTTACTGGATGACTCTTTCACACGATCCATTGTCCTGTAAATATTTCAAACGTGATCTTCAGGACCCATACATGGAATTTGAGTCAATGTATCTGCCTCCATATAACTCTTATCAAATAAATTTTAATGACAACATGAAAATTTCCTTGGCGAAACTTTTTTTCATGTAAATCCTTACTGGATGACTCTTTCACACGATCCATTGTCCTGTAAATGTTTCAAACGTGATCTTCAGGACCCATACATGGAATTTGAGTCAATGTATCTGTCCCCATATAACTCTTATCAAATGAATTTTAATGACAACGAGAAAATTTCCTTGGCAAAATTTTTTTTATGTAATTCCTTACTGGATGGCTCTTTCACACGATCCATTGTCCTGTAAATGTTTCAAACGTGATCTTCAGGACCCATACATGGAATTTGAGTCAATGTATCTGCCTCCATATAACTCTTATCAAATAAATTTTAATGACAACATGAAAATTTTCTTTGGCGAAATTTTTTTCATGTAAATCCTTACTGGATGACTCTTTCACACGATCCATTGTCCTGTAAATGTTTCAAACGTGATCTTCAGGACCCATACATGGAATTTGAGTCAATGTATCTGCCTCCATATAACTCTTATCAAATAAATTTTAATGACAACGAGAAAATTTCCATGGCGAATTATTTTTTCATGTAAATCCTTACTGGATGGCTCTTTCACATGATCCATTGTCCTGTAAATGTTTCAAACGTGATCTTCAGGACCCATACATGGAAATTGAGTCAATGTATCTGCCTCCAGATAACTCTTATCAAATAAATTTTAATGACAACATGAAAATTTCCTTGGCGAAATTTTTTTCATGTAAATCCTTACTGGATGACTCTTTCACACGATCCATTGTCCTGTAAATGTTTCAAACGTGATCTTCAGGACCCATACATGGAATTTGAGTCAATGTATCTGCCTCCATATAACTCTTATCAAATAAATTTTAATGACAACATGAAAATTTCCTTGGCGAAACTTTTTTTCATGTAAATCCTTACTGGATGACTCTTTCACACGATCCATTGTCCTGTAAATGTTTCAAACGTAATCTTCAGGACCCATACATAGAATTTGAGTCAATGTATCTGCCCCCATATAACTCTTATCAAATGAATTTTAATGACAACGAGAAAATTTCCTTGGCAAAATTTTTTTTATGTAATTCCTTACTGGATGGCTCTTTCACATGATCCATTGTCCTGTAAATGTTTCAAACGTGATCTTCAGGACCCATACATGGAAATTGAGTCAATGTATCTGCCTCCAGATAACTCTTATCAAATAAATTTTAATGACAACATGAAAATTTCCTTGGCGAAACTTTTTTTCATGTAAATCCTTACTGGATGACTCTTTCACACGATCCATTGTCCTGTAAATGTTTCAAACGTGATCTTCAGGACCCATACATGGAATTTGAGTCAATGTATCTGCCTTCATATAACTCTTATCAAATAAATTTTAATGACAACATGAAAATTTCCTTGGCGAAATTTTTTTCATGTAAATCCTTACTGGATGACTCTTTCACACGATCCATTGTCCTGTAAATGTTTCAAACGTGATCTTCAGGACCCATACATGGAATTTGAGTCAATGTATCTGCCTCCATATAACTCTTATCAAATAAATTTTAATGACAACGAGAAAATTTCCATGGCAAAATTTTTTCTAGGTAAATCCTTACTGGATGGCTCTTTCACACGATCCATTGTCCTGTAAATGTTTCAAACGTGATCTTCAGGACCCATACATGGAATTTGAGTCAATGTATCTGCCTCCATATAACTCTTATCAAATAAATTTTAATGACAACGAGAAAATTTCCATGGCGAATTATTTTTTCATGTAAATCCTTACTGGATGGCTCTTTCACATGATCCATTGTCCTGTAAATGTTTCAAACGTGATCTTCAGGACCCATACATGGAATTTGAGTCAATGTATCTGCCTCCATATAACTCTTATCAAATAAATTTTAATGACAACATGAAAATTTCCTTGGCGAAACTTTTTTTCATGTAAATCCTTACTGGATGACTCTTTCACACGATCCATTGTCCTGTAAATGTTTCAAACGTAATCTTCAGGACCCATACATGGAATTTGAGTCAATGTATCTGCCCCCATATAACTCTTATCAAATGAATTTTAATGACAACGAGAAAATTTCCTTGGCAAAATTTTTTTTATGTAATTCCTTACTGGATGGCTCTTTCACATGATCCATTGTCCTGTAAATGTTTCAAACGTGATCTTCAGGACCCATACATGGAAATTGAGTCAATGTATCTGCCTCCAGATAACTCTTATCAAATAAATTTTAATGACAACATGAAAATTTCCTTGGCGAAATTTTTTTCATGTAAATCCTTACTGGATGACTCTTTCACACGATCCATTGTCCTGTAAATGTTTCAAACGTGATCTTCAGGACCCATACATGGAATTTGAGTCAATGTATCTGCCTCCAGATTACTCTTATCAAATAAATTTTAATGACAACATGAAAATTTCCTTGGCGAAACTTTTTTTCATGTAAATCCTTACTGGATGACTCTTTCACACGATCCATTGTCCTGTAAATGTTTCAAACGTGATCTTCAGGACCCATACATGGAATTTGAGTCAATGTATCTGCCTCCATATAACTCTTATCAAATAAATTTTAATGACAACATGAAAATTTCCTTGGCGAAATTTTTTTCATGTAATTCCTTACTGGATGACTCTTTCACACGATCCATTGTCCTGTAAATGTTTCAAACGTGATCTTCAGGACCCATACATGGAATTTGAGTCAATGTATCTGCCTCCATATAACTCTTATCAAATAAATTTTAATGACAACATGAAAATTTCCTTGGCGAAATTTTTTTCATGTAAATCCTTACTGGATGACTCTTTCACACGATCCATTGTCCTGTAAATGTTTCAAACGTGATCTTCAGGACCCATACATGGAATTTGAGTCAATGTATCTGCCTCCATATAACTCTTATCAAATAAATTTTAATGACAACATGAAAATTTCCTTGGCGAAACTTTTTTTCATGTAAATCCTTACTGGATGACTCTTTCACACGATCCATTGTCCTGTAAATGTTTCAAACGTGATCTTCAGGACCCATACATGGAATTTGAGTCAATGTATCTGCCTCCATATAACTCTTATCAAATAAATTTTAATGACAACATGAAAATTTCCTTGGCGAAATTTTTTTCATGTAAATCCTTACTGGATGACTCTTTCACACGATCCATTGTCCTGTAAATGTTTCAAACGTGATCTTCAGGACCCATACATGGAATTTGAGTCAATGTATCTGCCTCCATATAACTCTTATCAAATAAATTTTAATGACAACATGAAAATTTCCTTGGCGAAACTTTTTTTCATGTAAATCCTTACTGGATGACTCTTTCACACGATCCATTGTCCTGTAAATGTTTCAAACGTGATCTTCAGGACCCATACATGGAATTTGAGTCAATGTATCTGCCTCCATATAACTCTTATCAAATAAATTTTAATGACAACATGAAAATTTCCTTGGCGAAACTTTTTTTCATGTAAATCCTTACTGGATGACTCTTTCACACGATCCATTGTCCTGTAAATGTTTCAAACGTGATCTTCTGGACCCATACATGGAATTTGAGTCAATGTATCTGCCTCCATATAACTCTTATCAAATAAATTTTAATGACAACATGAAAATTTCCTTGGCGAATTATTTTTTCATGTAAATCCTTACTGGATGGCTCTTTCACATGATCCATTGTCCTGTAAATGTTTCAAACGTGATCTTCAGGACCCATACATGGAATTTGAGTCAATGTATCTGCCTCCAGATAACTCTTGTCAAATAAATTTTAATGACAACATGAAAATTTCCTTGGCGAAACTTTTTTCATGTAAATCCTTACTGGATGACTCTTTCACACGGTCCATTGTCCTGTAAATATTTCAAACGTGATCTTCAGGACCCATACATGGAATTTGAGTCAATGTATCTGCCTCCATATAACTCTTATCAAATAAATTTTAATGACAACATGAAAATTTCCTTGGCGAAACTTTTTTTCATGTAAATCCTTACTGGATGGCTCTTTCACACGATCCATTGTCCTGTAAATGTTTCAAACGTGATCTTCAGGACCCATACATGGAATTTGAGTCAATGTATCTGCCTCCATATAACTCTTATCAAATAAATTTTAATGACAACATGAAAATTTCCTTGGCGAAATTTTCATGTTGTCATTTTTTTTCATGTAAATCCTTACTGGATGACTCTTTCACACGATCCATTGTCCTGTAAATGTTTCAAACGTGATCTTCAGGACCCATACATGGAATTTGAGTCAATGTATCTGCCTCTATATAACTCTTATCAAATAAATTTTAATGACAACATGAAAATTTCCTTGGCGAAACTTTTTTTCATGTAAATCCTTACTGGATGACTCTTTCACACGATCCATTGTCCTGTAAATGTTTCAAACGTGATCTTCAGGACCCATACATGGAATTTGAGTCAATGTATCTGCCTCCATATAACTCTTATCAAATAAATTTTAATGACAACATGAAAATTTCCTTGGCGAAACTTTTTTTCATGTAAATCCTTACTGGATGACTCTTTCACACGATCCATTGTCCTGTAAATGTTTCAAACGTGATCTTCAGGACCCATACATGGAATTAAATCCTTACTGGATGGCTCTTTCACACGATCCATTGTCCTGTAAATATTTCAAACGTGATCTTCAGGACCCATACATGGAATTTGAGTCAATGTATCTGCCTCCATATAACTCTTATCAAATAAATTTTAATGACAACATGAAAATTTCCTTGGCGAAATTTTTTTCATGTAAATCCTTACTGGATGACTCTTTCACACGATCCATTGTCCTGTAAATGTTTCAAACGTGATCTTCAGGACCCATACATGGAATTTGAGTCAATGTATCTGCCTCCATATAACTCTTATCAAATAAATTTTAATGACAACATGAAAATTTCCTTGGCGAAACTTTTTTTCATGTAAATCCTTACTGGATGACTCTTTCACACGATCCATTGTCCTGTAAATGTTTCAAACGTGATCTTCAGGACCCATATATGGAATTTGAGTCAATGTATCTGCCTCCATATAACTCTTATCAAATAAATTTTAATGACAACATGAAAATTTCCTTGGCGAAACTTTTTTTCATGTAAATCCTTACTGGATGACTCTTTCACACGATCCATTGTCCTGTAAATGTTTCAAACGTGATCTTCAGGACCCATACATGGAATTTGAGTCAATGTATCTGCCTCCATATAACTCTTATCAAATAAATTTTAATGACAACATGAAAATTTCCTTGGCGAAACTTTTTTTCATGTAAATCCTTACTGGATGACTCTTTCACACGATCCATTGTCCTGTAAATGTTTCAAACGTGATCTTCAGGACCCATACATGGAATTTGAGTCAATGTATCTGCCTCCATATAACTCTTATCAAATAAATTTTAATGACAACATGAAAATTTCCTTGGCGAAACTTTTTTTCATGTAAATCCTTACTGGATGACTCTTTCACACGATCCATTGTCCTGTAAATGTTTCAAACGTGATCTTCAGGACCCATACATGGAATTTGAGTCAATGTATCTGCCTCCATATAACTCTTATCAAATAAATTTTAATGACAACATGAAAATTTCCTTGGCGAAACTTTTTTTCATGTAAATCCTTACTGGATGACTCTTTCACACGATCCATTGTCCTGTAAATGTTTCAAACGTGATCTTCAGGACCCATACATGGAATTTGAGTCAATGTATCTGCCTCCAGATAACTCTTATCAAATAAATTTTAATGACAACGAGAAAATTTCCATGGCGATTTATTTTTTCATGTAAATCCTTACTGGATAGCTCTTTCACACGATCCATTGTCCTGTAAATATTTCAAACGTGATCTTCAGGACCCATACATGGAATTTGAGTCAATGTATCTGCCTCCATATAACTCTTATCAAATAAATTTTAATGACAACATGAAAATTTCCTTGGCGAAACTTTTTTTCATGTAAATCCTTACTGGATGGCTCTTTCACACGATCCATTGTCCTGTAAATGTTTCAAACGTGATCTTCAGGACCCATACATGGAATTTGAGTCAATGTATCTGCCTCCATATAACTCTTATCAAATAAATTTTAATGACAACATGAAAATTTCCTTGGCGAAACTTTTTTTTTATGTAAATCCTTACTGGATGACCCTTTCACACGATCCATTGTCCTGTAAATGTTTCAAACGTGATCTTCAGGACCCATACATGGAATTTGAGTCAATGTATCTGCCTCCATATAACTCTTATCAAATAAATTTTAATGACAACATGAAAATTTCCTTGGCGAAACTTTTTTTCATGTAAATCCTTACTGGATGACTCTTTCACACGATCCATTGTCCTGTAAATGTTTCAAACGTGATCTTCGGGACCAATACATGAAATTTGAGTCAATGTATCTGCCTCCATATAACTCTTATCAAATAAATTTTAATGATAACATGAAAATTTTCTTTTTCGAAATTTTTTTCATGTAAATCCTTACTGGATGGCTCTTTCACATGATCCATTGTCCTGTAAATGTTTCAAACGTGATCTTCAGGACCCATACATGGAATTTGAGTCAATGTATCTGCCTCCATATAACTCTTATCAAATAAATTTTAATGACAACATGAAAATTTCCTTGGCGAAACTTTTTTTCATGTAAATCCTTACTGGATGACTCTTTCACACGATCCATTGTCCTGTAAATGTTTCAAACGTAATCTTCAGGACCCATACATGGAATTTGGGTCAATGTATCTGCCCCCATATAACTCTTATCAAATAAATTTTAATGACAACGAGAAAATTTCCATGGCAAATTTTTTTCTATGTAAATCCTTACTGGATGACTCTTTCACACGATCCATTGTCCTGTAAATGTTTCAAACGTGATCTTCAGGACCCATACATGGAATTTGAGTCAATGTATCTGCCTCCATATAACTCTTATCAAATAAATTTTAATGACAACATGAAAATTTTCTTTTTCGAAATTTTTTTCATGTAAATCCTTACTGGATGGCTCTTTCACATGATCCATTGTCCTGTAAATGTTTCAAACGTGATCTTCAGGACCCATACATGGAATTTGAGTAAATGTATCTGCCTCCATATAACTCTTATCAAATAAATTTTAATGACAACATGAAAATTTCCTTGGCGAAACTTTTTTTCATGTAAATCCTTACTGGATGACTCTTTCACACGATCCATTGTCCTGTAAATGTTTCAAACGTGATCTTCAGGACCCATACATGGAATTTGAGTCAATGTATCTGCCTCCATATAACTCTTATCAAATAAATTTTAATGACAACGAGAAAATTTCCATGGCAAATTTTTTTCTATGTAAATCCTTACTGGATGACTCTTTCACACGATCCATTGTCCTGTAAATGTTTCAAACGTGATCTTCAGGACCCATACATGGAATTTGAGTCAATGTATCTGCCTCCATATAACTCTTATCAAATAAATTTTAATGACAACATGAAAATTTCCTTGGCGAAACTTTTTTTCATGTAAATCCTTACTGGATGACTCTTTCACACGATCCATTGTCCTGTAAATGTTTCAAACGTGATCTTCAGGACCCATACATGGAATTTGAGTCAATGTATCTGCCTCCAGATAACTCTTATCAAATAAATTTTAATGACAACGAGAAAATTTCCATGGCGAATTATTTTTTCATGTAAATCCTTACTGGATAGCTCTTTCACACGATCCATTGTCCTGTAAATATTTCAAACGTGATCTTCAGGACCCATACATGGAATTTGAGTCAATGTATCTGCCTCCATATAACTCTTATCAAATAAATTTTAATGACAACATGAAAATTTCCTTGGCGAAACTTTTTTTTTATGTAAATCCTTACTGGATGACCCTTTCACACGATCCATTGTCCTGTAAATGTTTCAAACGTGATCTTCAGGACCCATACATGGAATTTGAGTCAATGTATCTGCCTCCATATAACTCTTATCAAATAAATTTTAATGACAACATGAAAATTTCCTTGGCGAAACTTTTTTTCATGTAAATCCTTACTGGATGACTCTTTCACACGATCCATTGTCCTGTAAATGTTTCAAACGTGATCTTCGGGACCAATACATGAAATTTGAGTCAATGTATCTGCCTCCATATAACTCTTATCAAATAAATTTTAATGACAACATGAAAATTTTCTTTTTCGAAATTTTTTTCATGTAAATCCTTACTGGATGGCTCTTTCACATGATCCATTGTCCTGTAAATGTTTCAAACGTGATCTTCAGGACCCATACATGGAATTTGAGTCAATGTATCTGCCTCCATATAACTCTTATCAAATAAATTTTAATGACAACATGAAAATTTCCTTGGCGAAACTTTTTTTCATGTAAATCCTTACTGGATGACTCTTTCACACGATCCATTGTCCTGTAAATGTTTCAAACGTAATCTTCAGGACCCATACATGGAATTTGGGTCAATGTATCTGCCCCCATATAACTCTTATCAAATGAATTTTAATGACAACGAGAAAATTTCCTTGGCAAAATTTTTTTTATGTTATTCCTTACTGGATGGCTCTTTCACATGATCCATTGTCCTGTAAATGTTTCAAACGTGATCTTCAGGACCCATACATGGAAATTAAGTCAATGTATCTGCCTCCAGATAACTCTTATCAAATATATTTTAATGACAACATGAAAATTTCCTTGGCGAAATTTTTTTCATGTAAATCCTTACTGGATGACTCTTTCACACGATCCATTGTCCTGTAAATGTTTCAAACGTGATCTTCAGGACCCATACATGGAATTTGAGTCAATGTATCTGCCTCCATATAACTCTTATCAAATAAATTTTAATCACAACATGAAAATTTCCTTGGCGAAACTTTTTTTCATGTAAATCCTTACTGGATGACTCTTTCACACGATCCATTGTCCTGTAAATGTTTCAAACGTGATCTTCAGGACCCATACATGGAATTTGAGTCAATGTATCTGCCTCCATATAACTCTTATCAAATAAATTTTAATGACAACATGAAAATTTCCTTGGCGAAACTTTTTTTCATGTAAATCCTTACTGGATGACTCTTTCACACGATCCATTGTCCTGTAAATGTTTCAAACGTGATCTTCAGGACCCATACATGGAATTTGAGTCAATGTATCTGCCTCCATATAACTCTTATCAAATAAATTTTAATGACAACATGAAAATTTCCTTGGCGAAACTTTTTTTCATGTAAATCCTTACTGGATGACTCTTTCACACGATCCATTGCCCTGTAAATGTTTCAAACGTGATCTTCAGGACCCATACATGGAATTTGAGTCAATGTATCTGCCTCCATATAACTCTTATCAAATAAATTTTAATGACAACGAGAAAATTTCCATGGCAAATTTTTTTCTATGTAAATCCTTACTGGATGACTCTTTCACACGATCCATTGTCCTGTAAATGTTTCAAACGTAATCTTCAGGACCCATACATGGAATTTGAGTCAATGTATCTGCCCCCATATAACTCTTATCAAATGAATTTTAATGACAACGAGAAAATTTCCTTGGCAAAATTTTTTATATGTAATTCCTTACTGGATGGCTCTTTCACACGATCCATTGTCCTGTAAATGTTTCAAACGTGATCTTCAGGACCCATACATGGAATTTGAGTCATTGTATCTGCCCCCATATAACTCTTATCAAATAAATTTTAATGACAACATGAAAATTTCCTTGGCGAAATTTTTTTCATGTAAATCCTTACTGGATGACTCTTTCACACGATCCATTGTCCTGTAAATATTTCAAACGTGATCTTCAGGACCCATACATGGAATTTGAGTCAATGTATCTGCCTCCATATAACTCTTATCAAATAAATTTTAATGACAACATGAAAATTACCATGGCGAATTTTTTTTTTCATGTAAATCCTTACTGGATGGCTCTTTCACATGATCCATTGTCCTGTAAATGTTTAAAACGTGATCTTCAGGACCCATACATGGAATTTGAGTCAACGTATCCACCTCCATATAACTCTTATCAAATGAATTTTAATGACAACGAGAAAATTTCCTTGGCAAAATTTTTTTATGTAATTCCTTACTGGATGGCTCTTTCACACGATCCATTGTCCTGTAAATGTTTTAAACGAGATCTTCAGGACCCATACATGGAATTTGAGTCAATGTATCTGTCCCCATATAACTCTTATCAAATCTATTTTAATGACAACATGAAAATTTTCTTTGGCGAAATTTTTTTCATGTAAATCCTTACTGGATGGCTCTTTCACACGATCCATTGTCCTGTAAATGTTTCAAACGTGATCTTCAGGACCCATACATGGAATTTGAGTCAATGTATCTGCCTCCATATAACTCTTATCAAATAAATTTTAATGACAACGAGAAAATTTCCTTGGCAACTCAAATTTTGACATACTGTTCCAGCTTATGAATTTGAGTAATCGCAACTCGATTCAAAGAGCATGTACAGACAAATCTGCAGACCTGGCATCTCTGATTGCCATGTTGCCAGATTTGTATGGCAAATCCCAAATATTTCTGGCAAATCACGTATTTTTCTAGCTTCGTCAGGGCATATTCGGTAGTGTTCTAGTTCTAGATACACAATTTATGTCAGTTACAATATTTAAATCTGGATTTTATAACAAGTTGGCAGTCCCAACAGAGTTTTTGCTCGTGTATCAGAGCAAATTCAGTAGCTGCAAGATTCATATGGGTGGTCTATAATAAAACTGAAACTAAAACAAACGTACACACTTAATTTTTTTAGCTGAGTCTCGGCAAATAAATGCCGAGATTCGCACAGCCGAGTAATCAGCAATCATCTAGGCAAAAATAATATAACTGAGCGTCTCGGCACCCTCAAATTTGACAAACGTCGAATATTGCCGAAATCGCCAGCATAAGATTTACTGTTTGCTCAGTGAAACGTTCACTGAATATTCGGCAATAAAATAAAACGAAAAAATGAAAAAAAACAAATTACCGAATCATCAGTTATTAAAAATCTAGGCAATTAATTTTGTTTGTAATTTCTAAACATAAACACACCATTCAGGATCAAAAATTCATTTTATTAACATTTAAAGGAGGCTTACAAATTTGTTCCCAGTAGTGCTTAAAGCCTCTACCTTAAAACATGTAGCATAATAAAAAGCGGCGTTTCCGGATGCGGCCACCTTGAGTCGAGCTGGAAATATGAAAATTAAAATAAATATACAAAATATTTCAATATTTAATGATGCATATACGGCATTGTTCAAAAAATAAACTTAATTGGATCTATTGAATTTGTCCATGCATTGGGTTATTTTTTCGCATATCACCCAAAGTTTTATCTCGAGGACACTTTGAGCCCCGTGTTGGGTGTTTTTCCCTTATAATGTGATCTGATAAAGTCGCTTTTTATAAAGCGAAACATGTCACTATATTTATTCAATATTTTTACTAGGAAGTGGTTCCACGTTTCTTCGAACATTATCCATTTTTTCACTCGAGAATTTCATCAGAAAATAATCGCGCAATGCGAAGCGAAAATGTAACGCGGCAATAAATGACAGCTGTCGTGCTGAATCTCGGCAACAGCTAGCGCATATTCCGAAATCTCGGCAAACGTCTCTGCTGATGTCGGCATATCTGTTGTTTACTGATAAATTCAGCAAGCAATTATATAGCGGTAATAATAATAATAATAATAATAATAATAATAATAATAATAATAATAATAATAATAATAATAATAATAATAATAATAATAATAATAATAATAATAATAATAATAATAATAATAATAATAATAATAATAATAATATTAATAATAATAATAATAATAATATTAATAATAATATTATAATAATAATAATAATAATAATAATAATAATAATAATAATAATAATAATAATAATAATAATAATAATAATAATAATAATAATAATAATAATAATTAAGTCTCCGATGCTGAGATGCCAGGTAAAAATTTCAAATATCTGCAGACAGGGTCTGTAAATCTGAAAAATAAATCTGCAGTCAGCAAGTATGTCTTGCTGGCAGCAATTTCTCTATAAAGTATGACACGAAAAACTGACTTGGCGAGCAAAAAAAAAAAAGGGTCGCGGAAATTTCAAAAGTCTGTAAATATAGAGGAAAGTCTGCGAGAATTTCAAAAGTCTGTAAAAGTCTGCGAGAATTTCAAAAGTCTGCAAAAGTCTGCACAACGAAAAATGTCTGCAGCACTATACCCCAAATCTGCAGATTTACAGACAAATCTGCAGACCTGGCATCTCTGCTCCGATGTCAATATTTACGACAGGACCACGCAGCGTTGTCAGCAGAGATGCCAAGTAAAAAATACAAATATCTTCAGACAGGATTGCAAAAGTCTGTATCAGTGCTGTCAACTGTTTTTTTTCCAAAAATGTGTATTTGGCGGAAAAATCCAGCTGTACAATATATTTCTCGAAAAATCCAAACATCGATTTAGTGCGAAAACTGAATTTGCGACTAAAAAAAAGGGTCGGGGACCTGGCTGATTTACCCCTATGGATTCCAACACAAAAACTGAAAATCGGTATTTACCTGTATGAAAATTGAAATATCGGTATTTTGAGAGCATATCTTCCTGTATCGAGTCCAAAAATCGGTATAAATACCGAGAAATCGATAAAGTTGGCAGCGCTGGTCTGTATGTTCGAAAGAATATTTGCAGTTAGCAAGTATGTCTTTATTTATGTATAAAGTATGATACGCTAAACTGACTTGCCGAGTAAGAAAATAGTCGCGGCGATTTCGACTAGAGCTACCAGCTATCTACTCATTTTTGCGTTAAGGGACGAAATTATCAAAACTGGAGTGATTTTTACTCAAAATAAGAAAAAATTATTTTGTTCAAAATTTGAGTAAGTTCAAGTCAAAATTTGAGTTTCTTGCTCTCAAAATGAAGAAATTTTTTTTCGTTAAATTTCATATACAAAGTTATTCTTTCTTTTGAATGCGCAAAATAGTGATCAAAACCATTTCCTTTTGAACGATATGGAGTCAAAATTGAATTATTTTGATATTTTTATGTTGCGCTTTTCACTAAGCGCAATTAAAACCACAAAACATCTATGATTGACGTTGATTCATGTTTTCAAAACACGATCTAGAAACGGCAATGGAAAACAATGTATTTTTGCATTATTTATTTTGATAAGAATATTCCGAGAATGAAAACGCACTGAATTGCAAGAAGTTTTTTTTGCACTCGAATGTTTAAAAACTCAACGCTTACTCTAATGTATGAATAAATACGAGAGAACTCATGGCAACGATTTTACTTTACTCAAATCCATACTCAAATTTTGACATACTGTTCCAGCTTATGAATTTGAGTAATCGCAACTCGATTCAAAGAGCATGTACAGACAAATCTGCAGACCTGGCATCTCTGATTGCCATGTTGCCAGATTTGTATGGCAAATCCCAAATATTTCTGGCAAATCACGTATTTTTCTAGCTTCATCAGGGCATATTCGGTAGTGGTCTAGTTCTAGATACACAATTTATGTCAGTTACAATATTTAAATCTGGATTTTATAACAAGAAAACTGGCAGTCCCAACAGAGTTTTTGCTCGTGTATCAGAGCAAATTCAGTAGCTGCAAGATTTCATATGGGTGGTCTACAATAAAACAATAATACAATAATAATAATAATAATAATAATAATTAAGTCTCCGATGCTGAGATGCTAGGTAAAAATTTCAAATATCTGCAGTCAGGGTCTGTAAATCTGAAAAAAAAATCTGCAGTCAGCAAGTATGTCTTGCTGGCAGCAATTTCTCTATAAAGTATGGTTCGCGGAAATTTCAAAAGTCTATAAATATAGAGGAAAGTCTGCGAGAATTTCAAAAGTCTGTAAAAGTCTGCGAGAATTTCAAAAGTCTGCAAAAGTCTGCACAACGGAAAATGTCTGCAGCACTATACCCCAAATCTGCAGATTTACAGACAAATCTGCAGACCTGGCATCTCTGCTCCGATGCCAATATTTACGACAGGACCACGCAGCGTTGCCAGCAGAGATGCCAAGTAAAAAATACAAATATCTTCAGACAGGGTTGCAAAAGTCTGTATCAGTGCTGTCAACTGTTTTTTTTTCCAAAGTGAGTGTTTGGCGAAAAAATCCAGCTGTACAATATATTTCTCGAAAAATCCAAACATCGATTTAGTGCGAAAACTGAATTTGCGACTAAAAAAAAGGGTCGGGGACCTGGCTGATTTACCCCTATGGAATCCAACACAAAAACTGAAAATCGGTATTTACCTGTATGAAAATTGAAATATCGGCATTTTGAGAGCATATCTTCCTGTATCGAGTCCAAAAATCGGTATAAATACGATTTGTAGTCAAAATTGAATTATTTTGATATTTTTATGTTGCGCTTTTCACTAAGCGCAATTAAAACCACAAAACATCTATGATTGACGTTGATTCATGTTTTAAAAACACGATCTAGAAACGGCAATGGAAAACAATGTATTTTTGTATTATTTATTTTGATAAGAATATTCCGAGAATGAAAACGCACTGAATTGCAAGAAGTTTTTTTTTGCACTCGAATGTTTAAAAACTCAACGCTTACTCTAATGTATGAATAAATACGAGAGAACTCATGGCAACGAGTTTACTTTACTCAAATCCATACTCAAATTTTGACATACTGTTCCAGCTTATGAATTTGAGTAATCGCAACTCGATTCAAAGAGCATGTACAGACAAATCTGCAGACCTGGCATCTCTGATTGCCATGTTGCCAGATTTGTATGGCAAATCACAAATATTTCTGGCAAATCACGTATTTTTCTAGCTTCGTCAGGGCATATTCGGTAGTGTTCTAGTTCTAGATACATAATTTATGTCAGTTACAATATTTAAATCTGGATTTTATAACAAGTTGGCAGTCCCAACAGAGTTTTTGCTCGTGTATCAGAGCAAATTCAGTAGCTGCAAGATTCATATGGGTGGTCTATAATAAAACTGAAACTAAAACAAACGTACACACTTAATTTTTTTAGTTGAGTGTCGGCAAATAAATGCCGAGATTCGCACAGCCGAGTAATCAGCAATCATCTAGGCAAAAATAATATAACTGAGCGTCTCGGCACCCTCAAATTTGACAAACGTCGAATATTGCCGAAATCGCCAGCATAAGATTTACTGTTTGCTCAGTGAAACGTTCACTGAATATTCGGCAATAAAATAAAACGAAAAAAAAAAAATAAATTACCGAATCATCAGTTATTTAAAATCTAGGCAATTAATTTTGTTTGTAATTTCTAAACATTATAAACACACCATTCAGGATCAAAAATTCATTTTATTAACATTTAAAGGAGGCTTACAAATTTGTTGCCAGTAGTGCTTAACGCCTCTACCTTAAAACATGTAGCATAATAAAAAGCGGCGTTTCCGGATCCGGATTGAGTCGAGCTGGAAATATGAAAATTAAAATAAATATACAAAAAATTTCAATATTTAATGATGCATATACGGCATTGTTCAAAAAATATTGGATCTATTGAATTTGTCCATGCATTGGGTTATTTTTTCGCATATCACCCAAAGTTTTATCTCGAGGACACTTTGAGCCCCGTGTTGGGTGTTTTTCCCTTATAATGTGATCTGATAAAGTCGTTTTTTATAAAGCGAAACATGTCACTATATTTATTCAATATTTTTACTTGGAAGTGGTTCCACGTTTCTTCGAACATTATCCATTTTTTCACTCGAGAATTTCATCAGAAAATAATCGCGCAATGCGAAGCGAAAATGTAACGCGGCAATAAATGAAAGCTGTCGTGCTGAATCTCGGCAACAGCTAGCGCATATTCCGAAATCTCGGCAAACGTCTCTGCTGATGTCGGCATATCTGTTGTTTACTGATAAATTCAGCAAGCAATTATATAGCGGTAATAATAATAATAATAATAATAATAATAATAATAATAATAATAATAATAATAATAATAATAATAATAATAATAATAATATTATTAATAATAATAATAATGATAGTAATAATATTAATAATAATAATAATTAAGTCTCCGATGCTGAGATGCCAGGTAAAAATTTCAAATATCTGAAGACAGGGTCTGTAAATCTGAAAAAAAAATCTGCAGTCAGCAAGTATGTCTTGCTGGCAGCAATTTCTCTATAAAGTATGGTTCGCGGAAATTTCAAAAGTCTATAAATATAGAGGAAAGTCTGCGAGAATTTCAAAAGTCTGTAAAAGTCTGCGAGAATTTCAAAAGTCTGCAAAAGTCTGCACAACGAAAAATGTCTGCAGCACTATACCCCAAATCTGCAGATTTACAGACAAATCTGCAGACCTAGCATCTCTGCTCCGATGCCAATATTTACGACAGGACCACGCAGCGTTGCCAGCAGAGATGCCAAGTAAAAAATACAAATATCTTCAGACAGGGTTGCAAAAGTCTGTATCAGTGCTGTCAACTGTTTTTTTTTTCAAAAATGTGTGTTTGGCGAAAAAATCCAGCTGTACAATATATTTCTCGAAAAATCCAAACATCGATTTAGTGCGAAAACTAAATTTGCGACTAAAAAAAGGGTCGGGGACCTGGCTGATTTACCCCTATGGAATCCAACACAAAAACTGAAAATCGGTATTTACCTGTATGAAAATTGAAATATCGGTATTTTGAGAGCATATCTTCCTGTATCAAGTCCAAAAATCGGTATAAATACCGAGAAATCGATAAAGTTCGCAGCGCTGGTCTGTATGTTCGAAAGAATATCTGCAGTTAGCAAGTATGTCTTTATTTATATAAGGTATATAAAGTATGATACGCTAAACTGACTTGCCGAGTAAGTAAATAGTCGCGGCGATTTCGACTTGAGTTACCAGCTATCTACTCATTTTTGCGTTAAGAGACGATATTATCAAAACTGGAGTGATTTACTCAAAATAAGAAAAAATTATTTTGTTCAAAATTTGAGTAAGTTCAAGTCAAAATTTGAGTTTTTTGCTCTCAAAATGAAGAAATTTTTCTTCGTTAAATTTCATATACAAAGCTATTCTTTCTTTTGAATGCGCAAAATAGTGATCAAAACCATTTCCTTTTGAACGATTTGGAGTCAAAATTGAATTATTTTGATATTTTTATGTTGCGCTTTTCACTAAGCGCAATTAAAACCACAAAACATCTATGATTGACGTTGATTCATGTTTTCAAAACACGATCTAGAAACGGCAATGGAAAACAATGTATTTTTGCATTATTTATTTTGATAAGAATATTCCGAGAATGAAAACGCACTGAATTGCAAGAAGTTTTTTTTTGCACTCGAATGTTTAAAAACTCAACGCTTACTCTAATGTATGAATAAATACGAGAGAACTCATGGCAACGAGTTTACTTTACTCAAATCCATACTCAAATTTTGACATACTGTTCCAGCTTATGAATTTGAGTAATCGCAACTCGATTCAAAGAGCATGCACAGACAAATCTGCAGACCTGGCATCTCTGATTGCCATGTTGCCAGATTTGTATGGCAAATCCCAAATATTTCTGGCAAATCACGTATTTTTCTAGCTTCGTCAGGGCATATTCGGTAGTGTTCTAGTTCTAGATACACAATTTATGTCAGTTACAATATTTAAATCTGGATTTTATAACAAGTTGGCAGTCCCAACAGAGTTTTTGCTCGTGTATCAGAGCAAATTCAGTAGCTGCAAGATTCATATGGGTGGTCTATAATAAAACTGAAACTAAAATAAACGTACACACTTAATTTTTTGAGCTGAGTCTCGGCAAATAAATGCCGAGATTCGCACAGCCGAGTAATCAGCAATCATCTAGGCAAAAATAATATAACTGAGCGTCTCGGCACCCTCAAATTTGACAAACGTCGAATATTGCCGAAATCGCCAGCATAAGATTTACTGTTTGCTCAGTGAAACGTTCGCTGAATATTCGGCAATAAAATAAAACGAAAAAATGAAAAAAAAAAAACAAATTACCGAATCATCAGTTATTAAAAATCTAGGCAATTAATTTTGTTTGTAATTTCTAAACATTATAAACACACCATTCAAGATCAAAAATTCATTTGAATTTAAAGGAGGCTTACAAATTTGTTCCCAGTAGTGCTTAAAGCCTCTACCTTAAAACATGTAGCATAATAAAAAGCGGCGTTTCCGGATGCGGCCACCTTGAGTCGAGCTGGAAATATGAAAATTAAAATAAATATACAAAATATTTCAATATTTAATGATGCATATACGGCATTGTTCAAAAAATAAACTTAATTGGATCTATTGAATTTGTCCATGCATTGGGTTATTTTTTCGCATATCACCCAAAGTTTTATCTCGAGGACACTTTGAGCCCCGTGTTGGGTGTTTTTCCCTTATAATGTGATCTGATAAAGTCGCTTTTTATAAAGCAAAACATGTCACTATATTTATTCAATATTTTTACTAGGAAGTGGTTCCACGTTTCTTCGAACATTATCCATTTTTTCACTCGAGAATTTCATCAGAAAATAATCGCGCAATGCGAAGCGAAAATGTAACGCGGCAATAAATGACAGCTGTCGTGCTGAATCTCGGCAACAGCTAGCGCATATTCCGAAATCTCGGCAAACGTCTCTGCTGATGTCGGCATATCTGTTGTTTACTGATCAATTCAGCAAGCAATTATATAGCGGTAATAATAATAATAATAATAATAATAATAATAATAATAATAATAATAATAATAATAATAATAATAATAATAATAATAATAATAATAATAATAATAATATTAATAATAGTAATAATAATAATAATATTAATAATAGTAATAATAATAATAATATTAATAATAATAATATTAATAATTAAGTCTCCGAAGTTGACATGCCAGGTAAAAATTTCAAATATCTGCAGGCAGGGTCTGTAAATCTGAAAAAAAAATCTGCAGTCAGCAAGTATGTCTTGCTGGCAGCAATTTCTCATAAAGTATGACACGAAAAACTGACTTGGCGAGCAAAAAAAAAGGGTCGCGGAAATTTCAAAAGTCTGTAAATATAGAGGAAAGTCTGCGAGAATTTCAAAAGTCTGTAAAAGTCTGCGAGAATTTCAAAAGTCTGCAAAAGTCTGCACAACGAAAAATGTCTGCAGACCCCAAATCTGCAGATTTACAGACAAATCTGCAGACCTGGCATCTCTGCTCCGATGTCAATATTTACGACAGGACCACGCAGCGTTGTCAGCAGAGATGCCAAGTAAAAAATACAAATATCTTCAGACAGGATTGCAAAAGTCTGTATCAGTGCTGTCAACTGTTTTTTTTTTCCAAAAATGTGTATTTGGCGGAAAAATCCAGCTGTACAATATATTTCTCGAAAAATCCAAACATCGATTTAGTGCGAAAACTGAATTTGCGACTAAAAAAAAAGGGTCGGGGACCTGGCTGATTTACCCCTATGGAATCCAACACAAAAACTGAAAATCGGTATTTACCTGTATGAAAATTGAAATATCGGTGTTTTGAGAGCATATCTTCCTGTATCGAGTCTAAAAATCGGTATAAATACCGAGAAATCGATAAAGTTGGCAGCGCTGGTCTGTATGTTCGAAAGAATATTTGCAGTTAGCAAGTATGTCTTTATTTATGTATAAAGTATGATACGCTAAACTGACTTGCCGAGTAAGAAAATAGTCGCGGCGATTTCGACTTGAGTTACCAGCTATCTACTCATTTTTGCGTTAAGGGACGAAATTATCAAAACTGGAGTGATTTTTACTCAAAATAAGAAAAAATTATTTTGTTCAAAATTTGAGTAAGTTCAAGTCAAAATTTGAGTTTCTTGCTCTCAAAATGAAGAAATTTTTCTTCGTTAAATTTCATATACAAAGTTATTCTTTCTTTTGAATGCACAAAATAGTGATCAAAACCATTTCCTTTTGAACGATTTGGAGTCAAAATTGAATTATTTTGATATTTTTATGTTGCGCTTTTCACTAAGCGCAATTAAAACCACAAAACATCTATGATTGACGTTGATTCATGTTTTAAAAACACGATCTAGAAACGGCAATGGAAAACAATGTATTTTTGCATTATTTATTTTGATAAGAATATTCCGAGAATGAAAACGCATGGATGGCTCTTTCATACGATCCATTGTCCTGTAAATGTTTCAAACGAGATCTTCAGGAGCCATACATGGAATTTGAGTCAATGTATCTGTCCCCATATAACTCTTATCAAATCTATTTTAATGACGAGAAAATTTCCTTGGCAAAATTTTTTTTATGTAAGTCCTTACTGGATGACTCTTTCACACGATCCATTGTCCTGTAAATGTTTCAAACGTAATCTTCAGGACCCATACATGGATATTTGAGTCAATGTATCTGCCCCCATATAACTCTTATCAAATGAATTTTAATGACAACGAGAAAATTTCCTTGGTAAAATTTTTTTATGTAATTCCTTACTGGATGACTCTTTCACACGATCCATTGTCCTGTAAATGTTTTAAACGAGATCTTCAGGACCCATACATGGAAGTTGAGTCAATGTATCTGTCCCCATATAACTCTTATCAAATCTATTTTAATGACAACGAGAAAATTTCCTTGGCAAAATTTTTT
The DNA here is from genome assembly GCF_030247185.1 of Malaya genurostris. Taxonomy (NCBI): domain Eukaryota; kingdom Metazoa; phylum Arthropoda; class Insecta; order Diptera; family Culicidae; genus Malaya; species Malaya genurostris. The sequence goes on from NC_080570.1 coordinate 87,020,314, forward strand.
TTATGTAAATCCTTACTGGATGGCTCTTTCACACGATCCATTGTCCTGTAAATGTTTCAAACATAATCTTCAGGACCCATACATGGAATTTGAGTCATTGTATCTGCCCCCATATAACTCTTATCAAATGAATTTTAATGACAACGAGAAAATTTCCTTGGCAAAATTTTTTTTATGTAAATCCTTACTGGATGGCTCTTTCACACTATCCATTGCCCTGAAAATGTTTCAAACGTGATTTTCAGGACCCATACATGGAATTTGAGTCATTGTATCTGCCTCCATATATCTCTTATCAAATAAATTTTAATGACTACGAGAAAATTTCCATGGCGAATTTTTTTTCATGTAAATCCTTACTGGATTGCTCTTTCACATGATCCATTGTCCTGTAAATATTTCAAACGTGATCTTCAGGACCCATACATGGAATTTGAGTCATTGTATCTGCCCATATATAACTCTTATCAAATGAATTTTAATGACAACGAGAAAATTTCCTTGGCAAAATTTTTTCTATGTAAATCCTTAATGGATGGCTCTTTCACACGATCCATTGTCCTGTAAATGTTCCAAACAAGATCTTCAGAACCCATACATGGAATTTGAGTCATTGTATCTGCCCCCATATAACTCTTATCAAATGAATTTTAATGACAACGAGAAAATTTCCTTGGCAATTTTTTTTATGTAAATCCTTACTGGATGGCTTTTTCACACGATCCATTGTCCTGTAAATGTTTCAAACGTGATCTTCAGGACCCATACATGGAATTTGAGTCATTGTATCTGCCCCCATATAACTCTTATCAAATGAATTTTAATGACAACGAGAATATCTCCTTGGCAAATTTTTTTTATGTAAATCCTTACTGGATGGCTCTTTCACATGATCCATTGTCCTGTAAATATTTCAAACGTGATCTTCAGGACCCATACATGGAATTTGAGTCATTGTATCTGCCCCCATATAACTCTTATCAAATGAATTTTAATGACAACGAGAAAATTTCCTTGGCAAAATTTTTTCTATGTATATCCTTACTGGATGGCTCTTTCACACGATCCATTGTCCTGTAAATGTTTCAAACGTGATCTTCAGGACCCATACATGGAATTTGAGTCATTGTATCTGCCCCCGTATATCTCTTATCAAATGAATTTTAATGACAACCAGAAAATTTCATTGGCCAAATTTTTTTTCATGTAAATCCTTACTGGATGGCTCTTTCACACTATCCATTGTCCTGAAAATATTTCAAACGTGATCTTCAGGACCCATACATGGAATTTGAGTCAATGTATCTGCCCCCATATAACTCTTATCAAATGAATTTTAATGACAACGAGAATATCTCCTTGGCAAATTTTTTTTATGTAAATCCTCACTGGATGGCTCTTTCACACGATCCATTGTCCTGTAAATGTTTCAAACGTGATCTTCAGGACCCATACATGGAATTTGAGTCAATGTATCTGCCCCCATATATCTCTTATCAAATGAATTTTAATGACAACGAGAAAATTTCCATGGCGAATTTTTATTCATGTAAATTCTTACTGGATGACTCTTTCACACGATTAATTGTCCTGTAAATGTTTCAAACGAGATCTTCAGGACCCATACCTGGAATTTGAGTCATTGTATCTGCCCCCATATATTTCTTATCAAATGAATTTTAATGACAACGAGAAAATTTCCATGGCGAATTATTTTTTCATGTAAATCCTTACTGGATGGCTCTTTCACATGATCCATTGTCCTGTAAATGTTTCAAACGTGATCTTCAGGACCCATACATGGAATTTGAGTCAATGTATCTGCCTCCAGATAACTCTTATCAAATAAATTTTAATGACAACATGAAAATTTCCTTGGCGAATTTTTTTTCATGTAAATCCTTACTGGATGACTCTTTCACACGATCCATTGTCCTGTAAATATTTCAAACGCGATCTTCAGGACCCATACATGGAATTTGAGTCAATGTATCTGCCTCCATATAACTCTTATCAAATAAATTTTAATGACAACATGAAAATTTCCTTGGCGAAACTTTTTTTCATGTAAATCCTTACTGGATGACTCTTTCACACGATCCATTGTCCTGTAAATGTTTCAAACGTGATCTTCAGGACCCATACATGGAATTTGAGTCAATGTATCTGCCCCCATATAACTCTTATCAAATGAATTTTAATGACAACGAGAAAATTTCCTTGGCAAAATTTTTTTATGTAATTCCTTACTGGATGACTCTTTCACACGATCCATTGTCCTGTAAATGTTTTAAACGAGATCTTCAGGACCCATACATGGAAATTGAGTCAATGTATCTGTCCCCATATAACTCTTATCAAATCTATTTTAATGACAACGAGAAAATTTCCTTGGCAAAATTTTTTTTATGTAAATCCTTACTGGATGGCTCTTTCACACGATCCATTGTCCTGTAAATGTTTCAAACATAATCTTCAGGACCCATACATGGAATTTGAGTCATTGTATCTGCCCCCATATAACTCTTATCAAATGAATTTTAATGACAACGAGAAAATTTCCTTGGCAAAATTTTTTTTATGTAAATCCTTACTGGATGGCTCTTTCACACTATCCATTGCCCTGAAAATGTTTCAAACGTGATTTTCAGGACCCATACATGGAATTTGAGTCATTGTATCTGCCTCCATATATCTCTTATCAAATAAATTTTAATGACAACGAGAAAATTTCCATGGCGAATTTTTTTTCATGTAAATCCTTACTGGATTGCTCTTTCACATGATCCATTGTCCTGTAAATATTTCAAACGTGATCTTCAGGACCCATACATGGAATTTGAGTCATTGTATCTGCCCATATATAACTCTTATCAAATGAATTTTAATGACAACGAGAAAATTTCCTTGGCAAAATTTTTTCTATGTAAATCCTTACTGGATGGCTCTTTCACACGATCCATTGTCCTGTAAATGTTTCAAACGTGATCTTCAGGACCCATACATGGAATTTGAGTCATTGTATCTGCCCCCGTATATCTCTTATCAAATGAATTTTAATGACAACCAGAAAATTTCCTTGGCCAAATTTTTTTTCATGTAAATCCTTACTGGATGGCTCTTTCACACTATCCATTGTCCTGAAAATATTTCAAACGTGATCTTCAGGACCCATACATGGAATTTGAGTCAATGTATCTGCCCCCATATAACTCTTATCAAATGAATTTTAATGACAACGAGAATATCTCCTTGGCAAATTTTTTTATGTAAATCCTCACTGGATGGCTCTTTCACACGATCCATTGTCCTGTAAATGTTTCAAACGTGATCTTCAGGACCCATACATGGAATTTGAGTCAATGTATCTGCCCCCATATATCTTTTATCAAATGAATTTTAATGACAACGAGAAAATTTCCATGGCGAATTTTTATTCATGTAAATTCTTACTGGATGACTCTTTCACACGATCCATTGTCCTGTAAATGTTTCAAACGAGATCTTCAGGACCCATACATGGAATTTGAGTCATTGTATCTGCCCCCATATATTTCTTATCAAATGAATTTTAATGACAACGAGAAAATTTCCATGGCGAATTATTTTTTCATGTAAATCCTTACTGGATGGCTCTTTCACATGATCCATTGTCCTGTAAATGTTTCAAACGTGATCTTCAGGACCCATACATGGAATTTGAGTCAATGTATCTGCCTCCAGATAACTCTTATCAAATAAATTTTAATGACAACATGAAAATTTCCTTGGCGAATTTTTTTTCATGTAAATCCTTACTGGATGACTCTTTCACACGATCCATTGTCCTGTAAATATTTCAAACGCGATCTTCAGGACCCATACATGGAATTTGAGTCAATGTATCTGCCTCCATATAACTCTTATCAAATAAATTTTAATGACAACATGAAAATTTCCTTGGCGAAACTTTTTTTCATGTAAATCCTTACTGGATGACTCTTTCACACGATCCATTGTCCTGTAAATGTTTCAAACGTGATCTTCAGGACCCATACATGGAATTTGAGTCAATGTATCTGCCTCCATATAACTCTTATCAAATAAATTTTAATGACAACATGAAAATTTCCTTGGCGAAATTTTTTTCATGTAAATCCTTACTGGATTACTCTTTCGCACGATCCATTGTCCTGTAAATGTTTCAAACGTGATCTTCAGGACCCATACATGGAATTTGAGTCATTGTATCTGCCCCCATATAACTCTTATCAAATGAATTTTAATGACAACGAGAATATCTCCTTGGCATTTTTTTTATGTAAATCCTTACTGGATCCTCTTTCACACGATCCATTGTCCTGTAAATGTTTCAAACGTGATCTTCAGGACCCATACATGGAATTTGAGTCAATGGATCTGCCTCCATATAACTCTTATCAAATGCATTTTAATGACAACATGAAAATTTCCTTGGCGAAATTTTTTTCATGTAAATCCTTACTGGATGACTCTTTCAAACGATCCATTGTCCTGTAAATGTTTCAAACGTGATCTTCAGGACCCATATATGGAATTTGAGTCAATGTATCTGCCTCCATATAACTCTTATCAAATGAATTTTAATGACAACGAGAAAATTTCCTTGGCGAAATTTTTTTCATGTAAATCCTTACTGGATGACTCCTTCACACGATCCATTGTCCTGTAAATGTTGTTTCGATCCATTGTCCTGTAAATGTGTTTTAAAAACACGATCTAGAAACGGTAATGGAAAACAATGTATTTTGCATTATTTATTTTGATAAGAATATTCCGAGAATGAAAAAGAATTTTTTTTTGCACTCGAATGTTTAAAAACTCAACGCTTACTCTAATGTATGAATAAATACGAGAGAACTCATGGCAACGATTTTACTTTACTCAAATCCATACTCAAATTTTGACATACTGTTCCAGCTTATGAATTTGAGTAATCGCAACTCGATTCAAAAAGCATGTACAGACAAATCTGCAGACCTGGCATCTCTGATTGCCATGTTGCCAGATTTGTATGGCAAATCCCAAATATTTCTGGCAAATCACGTATTTTTCTAGCTTCGTCAGGGCATATTCGGTAGTGGTCTAGTTCTAGATACACAATTTATGTCAGTTACAATATTTAAATCTGGATTTTATAACAAGAAAACTGGCAGTCCCAACAGAGTTTTTAATAATAATAATAATAATAATAATAATAATAATAATTAAGTCTCCGATGCTGAATGCCAAATAAATTTTAATGACAACATGAAAATTTCCTTGGCGAAACTTTTTTTCATGTAAATCCTTACTGGATGACTCTTTCGCACGATCCATTGTCCTGTAAATGTTTCAAACGTGATCTTCAGGATCCATACATGGAATTTGAGTCATTGTTTCTGCCCCCATATAACTCTTATCAAATGAATTTTAATGACAACGAGAATATCTCCTTGGCATTTTTTTTTATGTAAATCCTTACTGGATGGCTCTTTCACACGATCCATTGTCCTGTAAATGTTTCAAACGTGATCTTCAGGACCCATTCAGTCTGTATCAGTGCTGTCAACTGTTTTTTTTTTTCCAAAAGTGTGTATTTGGCGGAAAAATCCAGCTGTACAATATATTTCTCGAAAAATCCAAGCATCGATTTAGTGCGAAAACTGAATTTGCGACTAAAAAAAAAGGGTCGGGGACCTGGCTGATTTACCCCTATGGAATCCAACACAAAAACTGAAAATCGGTATTTACCTGTATGAAAATTGAAATATCGGTATTTTGAGAGCATATCTTCCTGTATCGAGTCCAAAAATCGGTATAAATACCGAGAAATCGATAAAGTTGGCAGCGCTGGTCTGTATGTTCGAAAGAATATTTGCAGTTAGCAAGTATGTCTTTATTTATGTATAAAGTATGATACGCTAAACTGACTTGCCGAGTAAGAAAATAGTCGCGGCGATTTCGACTTGAGTTACCAGCTATCTACTCATTTTTGCGTTAAGGGACGAAATTATCAAAACTGGAGTGATTTTTACTCAAAATAAGAAAAAATTATTTTGTTCAAAATTTGAGTAAGTTCAAGTCAAAATTTGAGTTTCTTGCTCTCAAAATGAAGAAATTTTTCTTCGTTAAATTTCATATACAAAGTTATTCTTTCTTTTGAATGCGCAAAATAGTGATCAAAACCATTTCCTTTTGAACGATTTGGAGTCAAAATTGAATTATTTTGATATTTTTATGTTGCGCTTTTCACTAAGCGCAATTAAAACCACAAAACATCTATGATTGACGTTGATTCATGTTTTAAAAACACGATCTAGAAACGGCAATGGAAAACAATGTATTTTGCATTATTTATTTTGATAAGAATATTCCGAGAATGAAAAAGAAATTTTTTTTGCACTCGAATGTTTAAAAACTCAATGCTTACTCTAATGTATGAATAAATACGAGAGAACTCATGGCAACGATTTTACTTTACTCAAATCCATACTCAAATTTTGACATACTGTTCCAGCTTATGAATTTGAGTAATCGCAACTCGATTCAAAGAGCATGTACAGACAAATCTGCAGACCTGGCATCTCTGATTGCCATGTTGCCAGATTTGTATGGCAAATCCCAAATATTTCTGGCAAATCACGTATTTTTCTAGCTTCGTCAGGGCATATTCGGTAGTGGTCTAGTTCTAGATACACAATTTATGTCAGTTACAATATTTAAATCTGGATTTTATAACAAGAAAACTGGCAGTCCCAACAGAGTTTTTAATAATAATAATAATAATAATAATAATAATAATAATAATTAAGTCTCCGATGCTGAGATGCCAGGTAAGAATTTCAAATATCTGCAGACAGGGTCTGTAAATCTGAAAAAAAAATCTGCAGTCAGCAAGTATGTCTTGCTGGCAGCAATTTCTCTATAAAGTATGGTTCGCGGAAATTTCAAAAGTCTATAAATATAGAGGAAAGTCTGCGAGAATTTCAAAAGTCTGTAAAAGTCTGCGAGAATTTCAAAAGTCTGCACAACGGAAAATGTCTGCAGCACTATACCCCAAATCTGCAGACCTGGCATCTCTGCTCCGATGCCAATATTTACGACAGGACCACGCAGCGTTGCCAGCAGAGATGCCAAGTAAAAAATACAAATATCTTCAGACAGGGTTGCAAAAGTCTGTATCAGTGCTGTCAACTGTTTTTTTCCGAAATGTGTGTTTGGCAAAAAAATCCAGCTGTACAATATATTTCTCGAAAAATCCAAACATCGATTTAGTGCGAAAACTGAATTTGCGACTAAAAAAAAGGGTCGGGGACCTGGCTGATTTACCCCTATGGAATCCAACACAAAAACTGAAAATCGGTATTTACCTGTATGAAAATTGAAATATCGGCATTTTGAGAGCATATCTTCCTGTATCGAGTCCAAAAATCGGTATAAATACCGAGAAATCGATAAAGTTGGCAGCGCTGGTCTGTATGTTCGAAAGAATATTTGCAGTTAGCAAGTATGTCTTTATTTATATATAAAGTATGATACGCTAAACTGACTTGCCGAGTAAGAAAATAGTCGCGGCGATTTCGACTAGAGCTACCAGCTATCTACTCATTTTTGCGTTAAGGGACGAAATTATCAAAACTGGAGTGATTTTTACTCAAAATAAGAAAAAATTATTTTGTTCAAAATTTGAGTAAGTTCAAGTCAAAATTTGAGTTTCTTGCTCTCAAAATGAAGAAATTTTTCTTCGTTAAATTTCATATACAAAGTTATTCTTTCTTTTGAATGCGCAAAATAGTGATCAAAACCATTTCCTTTTGAACGATTTGGAGTCAAAATTGAATTATTTTGATATTTTTATGTTGCGCTTTTCACTAAGCGCAATTAAAACCACAAAACATCTATGATTGACGTTGATTCATGTTTTAAAAACACGATCTAGAAACGGCAATGGAAAACAATGTATTTTTGCATTATTTATTTTGATAAGAATATTCCGAGAATGAAAACGCATGGATGGCTCTTTCACACGATCCATTGTCCTGTAAATGTTTCAAACGAGATCTTCAGGACCCATACATGGAATTTGAGTTAATGTATCTGTCCCCATATAACTCTTATCAAATCTATTTTAATGACAACGAGAAAATTTCCTTGGCAAAATTTTTTTTTATGTAAATCCTTACTGGATGGCTCTTTCACACGATCCATTGTCCTGTAAATGTTTCAAACGTAATCCTCAGGACCCATACATGGAATTTGAGTCAATGTATCTGCCCCCATATAACTCTTATCAAATGAATTTTAATGACAACGAGAAAATTTCCTTGGCAAAATTTTTTTATGTAATTCCTTACTGGATGACTCTTTCACACGATCCATTGTCCTGTAAATGTTTTAAACGAGATCTTCAGGACCCATACATGGAATTTGAGTCATTGTATCTGCCCCCATATAACTCTTATCAAATGAATTTTAATGACAACGAGAAAATTTCCTTGGCAAAATTTTTTTTATGTAAATCCTTACTGGATGGCTCTTTCACACTATCCATTGCCCTGAAAATGTTTCAAACGTGATTTTCAGGACCCATACATGGAATTTGAGTCATTGTATCTGCCCCCATATATCTCTTATCAAATAAATTTTAATGACAACGAGAAAATTTCCATGGCGAATTTTTTTTCATGTAAATCCTTACTGGATGGCTCTTTCACATGATCCATTGTCCTGTAAATATTTCAAACGTGATCTTCAGGACCCATACATGGAATTTGGGTCATTGTATCTGCCCCCATATAACTCTTATCAAATGAATTTTAATGACAACGAGAAAATTTCCTTGGCAAAATTTTTTCTATGTAAATCCTTACTGGATGGCTCTTTCACACGATCCATTGTCCTGTAAATGTTTCAAACGTGATCTTCAGGACCCATACATGGAATTTGAGTCATTGTATCTGCCCCCGTATATCTCTTATCAAATGAATTTTAATGACAACGAGAAAATTTCCATGGCGAATTTTTTTTTCATGTAAATCCTTACTGGATGGCTCTTTCACACGATCCATTGTCCTGTAAATGTTCCAAACAAGACCTTCAGGACCCATACATGGAATTTGAGTGATTGTATCTGCCCCATATAACTCTTATCAAATGAATTTTAATGACAACGAGAAAATTTCCTTGGCAATTTTTTTCATGTAAATCCTTACTGGATGGTTCTTTCACACGATCCATTGTCCTGTAAATGTTTCAAACGTGATCTTCAGGACCCATACATGGAATTTGAGTCATTGTATCTGCCCCCATATAACTCTTATCAAATGAATTTTAATGACAACGAGAAAATTTCCTTGGCAAATTTTTTTCTATGTAAATCCTTACTGGATGGCTCTTTCACACGATCCATTGTCCTGTAAATGTTTCAAACGTGATCTTCTGGACCCATACATGGAATTTGAGTCATTGTATCTGCCCCCGTATATCTCTTATCAAATGAATTTTAATGACAACGAGAAAATTTCCTTGGCCAAATTTTTTTTCATGTAAATCCTTACTGGATGGCTCTTTCACACTATCCATTGTCCTGAAAATATTTCAAACGTGATCTTCAGGACCCATACATGGAATTTGAGTCAATGTATCTGCCCCCATATAACTCTTATCAAATGAATTTTAATGACAACGAGAATATCTCCTTGGCAATTTTTTTTTATGTAAATCCTCACTGGATGGCTCTTTCACACGATCCATTGTCCTGTAAATGTTTCAAACGTGATCTTCAGGACCCATACATGGAATTTGAGTCATTGTATCTGCCCCCGTATATCTCTTATCAAATGAATTTTAATGACAACGAGAAAATTTCCTTGGCCAAATTTTTTTTCATGTAAATCCTTACTGGATGGCTCTTTCACACTATCCATTGTCCTGAAAATATTTCAAACGTGATCTTCAGGACCCATACATGGAATTTGAGTCAATGTATCTGCCCCCATATATCTCTTATCAAATGAATTTTAATGACAACGAGAAAATTTCCATGGCGAATTTTTATTCATGTAAATCCTTACTGGATGACTCTTTCACACGATCCATTGTCCTGTAAATGTTTCAAACGAGATCTTCAGGACCCATACCTGGAATATGAGTCATTGTATCTGCCCCCATATATTTCTTATCAAATGAATTTTAATGACAACGAGAAAATTTCCATGGCGAATTATTTTTTCATGTAAATCCTTACTGGATGGCTCTTTCACATGATCCATTGTCCTGTAAATATTTCAAACGTGATCTTCAGGACTCATACATGGAATTTGAGTCAATGTATCTGCCTCCAGATAACTCTTATCAAATAAATTTTAATGACAACATGAAAATTTCCTTGGCGAAATTTTTTTCATGTAAATCCTTACTGGATGACTCCTTCACACGATCCATTGTCCTGTAAATATTTCAAACGTGATCTTCAGGACCCATACATGGAATTTGAGTCAATGTATCTGCCTCCATATAACTCTTATCAAATAAATTTTAATGAAAACATGAAAATTTCCTTGGCGAAATTTTTTTCATGTAAATCCTTACTGGATGACTCTTTCACACGATCCATTGTCCTGTAAATGTTTCAAACGTGATCTTCAGGACCCATACATGGAATTTGAGTCAATGTATCTGCCTCCATATAACTCTTATCAAACAAATTTTAATGACAACATGAAAATTTCCTTGGCGAAATTTTTTTCATGTAAATCCTTACTGGATGACTCTTTCGCACGATCCATTGTCCTGTAAATGTTTCAAACGTGATCTTCAGGACCCATACATGGAATTTGAGTCATTGTATCTGCCCCCATATAACTCTTATCAAATGAATTTTAATGACAACGAGAATATCTCCTTGGCAAATTTTTTTATGTAAATCCTTACTGGATGGCTCTTTCACACGATCCATTGTCCTGTAAATGTTTCAAACGTGATCTTCAGGACCCATACATGGAATTTGAGTCAATGGATCTGCCTCCATATAACTCTTATCAAATGCATTTTAATGACAACATGAAAATTTCCTTGGCGAAAATTTTTTCATGTAAATCCTTACTGGATGACTCTTTCAAACGATCCATTGTCCTGTAAATGTTTCAAACGTGATCTTCAGGACCCATACATGGAATTTGAGTCAATGTATCTGCCTCCATATAACTCTTATCAAATGAATTTTAATGACAACGAGAAAATTTCCTTGGCGAATTTTTTTCATGTAAATCCTTACTGGATGACTCCTTCACACGATCCATTGTCCTGTAAATGTTTCAAACGTGATCTTCAGGACCCATACATGGAATTTGAGTCATTGTATCTGCCCCCATATAACTCTTATCAAATGAATTTTAATGACAACGAGAAAATTTCCTTGGCAAAATTTTTTCTATGTAAATCCTTACTGGATGGCTCTTTCACACGATCCATTGTCCTGTAAATGTTTCAAACGTGATCTTCAGGACCCATACATGGAATTTGAGTCATTGTATCTGCCCCCGTATATCTCTTATCAAATGAATTTTAATGACAACGAGAAAATTTCCATGGCGAATTTTTTTTTCATGTAAATCCTTACTGGATGGCTCTTTCACACGATCCATTGTCCTGTAAATGTTCCAAACAAGATCTTCAGGACCCATACATGGAATTTGAGTGATTGTATCTGCCCCCATATAACTCTTATCAAATGAATTTTAATGACAACGAGAAAATTTCCTTGGCAATTTTTTTAATGTAAATCCTTACTGGATGGCTCTTTCACACGATCCATTGTCCTGTAAATGTTTCAAACGTGATCTTCAGGACCCATACATGGAATTTGAGTCATTGTATCTGCCCCCGTATATCTCTTATCAAATGAATTTTAATGACAACGAGAAAATTTCCTTGGCCAAATTTTTTTTCATGTAAATCCTTACTGGATGGCTCTTTCACACTATCCATTGTCCTGAAAATATTTCAAACGTGATCTTCAGGACCCATACATGGAATTTGAGTCAATGTATCTGCCCCCATATAACTCTTATCAAATGAATTTTAATGACAACGAGAATATCTCCTTGGCAAATTTTTTTTATGTAAATCCTCACTGGATGGCTCTTTCACACGATCCATTGTCCTGTAAATGTTTCAAACGTGATCTTCAGGACCCATACATGGAATTTGAGTCAATGTATCTGCCCCCATATATCTCTTATCAAATGAATTTTAATGACAACGAGAAAATTTCCATGGCGAATTTTTATTCATGTAAATCCTTACTGGATGACTCTTTCACACGATCCATTGTCCTGTAAATGTTTCAAACGAGATCTTCAGGACCCATACCTGGAATTTGAGTCATTGTATCTGCCCCCATATATTTCTTATCAAATGAATTTTAATGACAACGAGAAAATTTCCATGGCGAATTATTTTTTCATGTAAATCCTTACTGGATGGCTCTTTCACATGATCCATTGTCCTGTAAATGTTTCAAACGTGATCTTCAGGACCCATACATGGAATTTGAGTCAATGTATCTGCCTCTATATAACTCTTATCAAATAAATTTTAATGACAACATGAAAATTTCCTTGGCGAAATTTTTTTCATGTAAATCCTTACTGGATGACTCTTTCAAACGATCCATTGTCCTGTAAATGTTTCAAACGTGATCTTCAGGACCCATACATGGAATTTGAGTCAATGTATCTGCCTCCATATAACTCTTATCAAATGAATTTTAATGACAACGAGAAAATTTCCTTGGCGAAATTTTTTTCATGTAAATCCTTACTGGATGACTCCTTCACACGATCCATTGTCCTGTAAATGTTTCAAACGTGATCTTCAGGACCCATACATGGAATTTGAGTCATTGTATCTGCCCCCATATAACTCTTATCAAATGAATTTTAATGACAACGAGAAAATTTCCTTGGCAAAATTTTTTCTATGTAAATCCTTACTGGATGGCTCTTTCACACGATCCATTGTCCTGTAAATGTATCAAACGTGATCTTCAGGACCCATACATGGAATTTGAGTCATTGTATCTGCCCCCATATATCTCTTATCAAATGAATTTTAATGACAACGAGAAAATTTCCATGGCGAATTTTTTTTTCATGTAAATCCTTACTGAATGGCTCTTTCACACGATCCATTGTCCTGTAAATGTTCCAAACAAGATCTTCAGGACCCATACATGGAATTTGAGTCATTGTATCTGCCCCCATATAACTCTTATCAAATGAATTTTAATGACAACGAGAAAATTTCCTTGGCAAATTTTTTTTTATTTAAATCCTTACTGGATGGCTCTTTCACACGATCCATTGTCCTGTAAATGGTTTAAACGTGATCTTCAGGACCCATACATGAAATTTGAGTCAATGTTTCTGCCCCCATATAACTCTTATCGAATCTATTTTAATGTCACCGAGAAAATTTTCTTGGAAAAATTTATATTATGTTAATCCTTACTGGATGGCTCTTTCACACGATCCATTGTCCTGTAAATGCTCCAAACGTGATCTTCAGGACCCATACATGGAATTTGAGTCAATGTATCTGCCCCATATAACTCTTATCAAATGCATTTTAATGACAACGAGAAAATTTCCATGGCGAATTTTTTTTCATGTAAATCCTTACTGGATGGCTCTTTCACACGATCCATTGTCCTGTAAATGTTTCAAACGTGATCTTCAGGACCCATACATGGAATTTGAGTCATTGTATCCGCCCACATATATCTCTTATCAACTGAATTTTAATGACAACGAGAAAATTTCCTTGGCCAAATTTTTTTTCATGTAAATCCTTACTGGATGGCTCTTTCACACGATCCATTGTCCTGAAAATATTTCAAACGTGATCTTCAGGACCCATACATGGAATTTGAGTCATTGTATCTGCCCCCATATAACTCTTATCAAATGAATTTTAATGACAACGAGAAAATTTCCTTGGCAAATTTTTTTTTATGTAAATCCTTACTGGATGGCTCTTTCACACGATCCATTGTCCTGTAAATGGTTTAAACGTGATCTTCAGGACCCATACATGAAATTTGAGTCAATGTTTCTGCCCCCATATAACTCTTATCGAATCTATTTTAATGTCGCCGAGAAAATTTCCTTGGAAAAATTTATATTATGTTAATCCTTACTGGATGGCTCTTTCACACGATCCATTGTCCTGTAAATGCTCCAAACGTGATCTTCAGGACCCATACATGGAATTTGAGTCAATGTATCTGCCCCATATAACTCTTATCAAATGCATTTTAATGACAACGAGAAAATTTCCATGGCGAATTTTTTTTCATGTAAATCCTTACTGGATGGCTCTTTCACACGATCCATTGTCCTGTAAATGGTTTAAACGTGATCTTCAGGACCCATACATGAAATTTGAGTCAATGTTTCTGCCCCCATATAACTCTTATCGAATCTATTTTAATGTCACCGAGAAAATTTCCTTGGAAAAATTTATATTATGTTAATCCTTACTGGATGGCTCTTTCACACGATCCATTGTCCTGTAAATGCTCCAAACGTGATCTTCAGGACCCATACATGGAATTTGAGTCATTGTATCCGCCCACATATATCTCTTATCAACTGAATTTTAATGACAACGAGAAAATTTCCTTGGCCAAATTTTTTTTCATGTAAATCCTTACTGGATGGCTCTTTCACACGATCCATTGTCCTGAAAATATTTCAAACGTGATCTTCAGGACCCATACATGGAATTTGAGTCATTGTATCTGCCCCCATATAACTCTTATCAAATGCATTTTAATGACAACGAGAAAATTTCCATGGCGAATTTTTTTTCATGTAAATCCTTACTGGATGGCTCTTTCACACGATCCATTGTCCTGTAAATGTTTCAAACGTGATCTTCAGGACCCATACATGGAATTTGAGTCATTGTATCCGCCCACATATATCTCTTATCAACTGAATTTTAATGACAACGAGAAAATTTCCTTGGCCAAATTTTTTTTCATGTAAATCCTTACTGGATGGCTCTTTCACACGATCCATTGTCCTGAAAATATTTCAAACGTGATCTTCAACACCCATACATGGAATTTGAGTCATTGTATCTGCCCCCATATAACTCTTATCAAATGAATTTTAATGACAACGAGAAAATTTCCTTGGCAAATTTTTTTTTATGTAAATCCTTACTGGATGGCTCTTTCACACGATCCATTGTCCGGTAAATGGTTTAAACGTGATCTTCAGGACCCATACATAAAATTTGAGTCAATGTTTCTGCCCCCATATAACTCTTATCGAATCTATTTTAATGTCACCGAGAAAATTTCCTTGGAAAAATTTATATTATGTTAATCCTTACTGGATGGCTCTTTCACACGATCCATTGTCCTGTAAATGTTTCAAACGTGATCTTCAGGACCCATACATGGAATTTGAGTCATTGTATCCGCCCACATATATCTCTTATCAACTGAATTTTAATGACAACGAGAAAATTTCCTTGGCCAAATTTTTTTTCATGTAAATCCTTACTGGATGGCTCTTTCACACGATCCATTGTCCTGTAAATGTTCCAAACAAGATCTTCAGGACCCATACATGGAATTTGAGTGATTGTATCTGCCCCCATATAACTCTTATCAAATGAATTTTAATGACAACCAGAAAATTTCCTTGGCAAATTTTTTTTTTATGTAAATCCTTACTGGATGGCTCTTTCACACGATCCATTGTCCTGTAAATGGTTTAAACGTGATCTTCAGGACCCATACATGAAATTTGAGTCAATGTTTCTGCCCCCATATAACTCTTATCGAATCTATTTTAATGTCACCGAGAAAATTTCCTTGGAAAAATTTATATTATGTTAATCCTTACTGGATGGCTCTTTCACACGATCCATTGTCCTGTAAATGCTCCAAACGTGATCTTCAGGACCCATACATGGAATTTGAGTCAATGTATCTGCCCCATATAACTCTTATCAAATGCATTTTAATGACAACGAGAAAATTTCCATGGCGAATTTTTTTTCATGTAAATCCTTACTGGATGGCTCTTTCACACGATCCATTGTCCTGTAAATGTTTCAAACGTGATCTTCAGGACCCATACATGGAATTTGAGTCATTGTATCCGCCCACATATATCTCTTATCAACTGAATTTTAATGACAACGAGAAAATTTCCTTGGCCAAATTTTTTTTCATGTAAATCCTTACTGGATGGCTCTTTCACACGATCCATTGTCCTGTAAATGTTCCAAACAAGATCTTCAGGACCCATACATGGAATTTGAGTGATTGTATCTGCCCCCATATAACTCTTATCAAATGAATTTTAATGACAACGAGAAAATTTCCTTGGCATTTTTTTTATGTAAATCCTTACTGGATGGCTCTTTCACACGATCCATTGTCCTGTAAATGTTTCAAACGTGATCTTCAGGACCCATACATGGAATTTGAGTCATTGTATCTGCCCCCGTATATCTCTTATCAAATGAATTTTAATGACAACGAGAAAATTTCCTTGGCCAAATTTTTTTTCATGTAAATCCTTACTGGATGGCTCTTTCACACTATCCATTGTCCTGAAAATATTTCAAACGTGATCTTCAGGACCCATACATGGAATTTGAGTCAATGTATCTGCCCCCATATAACTCTTATCAAATGAATTTTAATGACAACGAGAATATCTCCTTGGCAAATTTTTTTTATGTAAATCCTCACTGGATGGCTCTTTCACACGATCCATTGTCCTGTAAATGTTTCAAACGTGATCTTCAGGACCCATACATGGAATTTGAGTCAATGTATCTGCCCCCATATATCTCTTATCAAATGAATTTTAATGACAACGAGAAAATTTCCATGGCGAATTTTTATTCATGTAAATCCTTACTGGATGACTCTTTCACACGATCCATTGTCCTGTAAATGTTTCAAACGAGATCTTCAGGACCCATACCTGGAATTTGAGTCATTGTATCTGCCCCCATATATTTCTTATCAAATGAATTTTAATGACCACGAGAAAATTTCCATGGCGAATTATTTTTTCATGTAAATCCTTACTGGATGGCTCTTTCACATGATCCATTGTCCTGTAAATGTTTCAAACGTGATCTTCAGGACCCATACATGGAATTTGAGTCAATGTATCTGCCTCTATATAACTCTTATCAAATACATTTTAATGACAACATGAAAATTTCCTTGGCGAAATTTTTTTCATGTAAATCCTTACTGGATGACTCTTTCAAACGATCCATTGTCCTGTAAATGTTTCAAACGTGATCTTCAGGACCCATACATGGAATTTGAGTCAATGTATCTGCCTCCATATAACTCTTATCAAATGAATTTTAATGACAACGAGAAAATTTCCTTGGCGAAATTTTTTTCATGTAAATCCTTACTGGATGACTCCTTCACACGATCCATTGTCCTGTAAATGTTTCAAACGTGATCTTCAGGACCCATACATGGAATTTGAGTCATTGTATCTGCCCCCATATAACTCTTATCAAATGAATTTTAATGACAACGAGAAAATTTCCTTGGCAAAATTTTTTCTATGTAAATCCTTACTGGATGGCTCTTTCACACGATCCATTGTCCTGTAAATGTATCAAACGTGATCTTCAGGACCCATACATGGAATTTGAGTCATTGTATCTGCCCCCATATATCTCTTATCAAATGAATTTTAATGACAACGAGAAAATTTCCATGGCGAATTTTTTTTTCATGTAAATCCTTACTGAATGGCTCTTTCACACGATCCATTGTCCTGTAAATGTTCCAAACAAGATCTTCAGGACCCATACATGGAATTTGAGTCATTGTATCTGCCCCCATATAACTCTTATCAAATGAATTTTAATGACAACGAGAAAATTTCCTTGGCAAATTTTTTTTTATGTAAATCTTTACTGGATGGCTCTTTCACACGATCCATTGTCCTGTAAATGGTTTAAACGTGATCTTCAGGACCCATACATGAAATTTGAGTCAATGTTTCTGCCCCCATATAACTCTTATCGAATCTATTTTAATGTCACCGAGAAAATTTCCTTGGAAAAATTTATATTATGTTAATCCTTACTGGATGGCTCTTTCACACGATCCATTGTCCTGTAAATGCTCCAAACGTGATCTTCAGGACCCATACATGGAATTTGAGTCAATGTATCTGCCCCATATAACTCTTATCAAATGCATTTTAATGACAACGAGAAAATTTCCATGGCGAATTTTTTTTCATGTAAATCCTTACTGGATGGCTCTTTCACACGATCCATTGTCCTGTAAATGTTTCAAACGTGATCTTCAGGACCCATACATGGAATTTGAGTCATTGTATCCGCCCACATATATCTCTTATCAACTGAATTTTAATGACAACGAGAAAATTTCCTGGGCCAATTTTTTTTTCATGTAAATCCTTACTGGATGGCTCTTTCACACGATCCATTGTCCTGAAAATATTTCAAACGTGATCTTCAGGACCCATACATGGAATTTGAGTCATTGTATCTGCCCCCATATAACTCTTATCAAATGAATTTTAATGACAACGAGAAAATTTCCTTGGCAAATTTTTTTTTATGTAAATCCTTACTGGATGGCTCTTTCACACGATCCATTGTCCTGTAAATGGTTTAAACGTGATCTTCAGGACCCATACATGAAATTTGAGTCAATGTTTCTGCCCCCATATAACTCTTATCGAATCTATTTTAATGTCACCGAGAAAATTTCCTTGGAAAAATTTATATTATGTTAATCCTTACTGGATGGCTCTTTCACACGATCCATTGTCCTGTAAATGCTCCAAACGTGATCTTCAGGACCCATACATGGAATTTGAGTCAATGTATCTGCCCCATATAACTCTTATCAAATGCATTTTAATGACAACGAGAAAATTTCCATGGCGAATTTTTTTTCATGTAAATCCTTACTGGATGGCTCTTTCACACGATCCATTGTCCTGTATATGTTTCAAACGTGATCTTCAGGACCCATACATGGAATTTGAGTCATTGTATCCACCCACATATATCTCTTATCAACTGAATTTTAATGACAACGAGAAAATTTCCTTGGCCAAATTTTTTTTCATGTAAATCCTTACTGGATGGCTCTTTCACACGATCCATTGTCCTGAAAATATTTCAAACGTGATCTTCAGGACCCATACATGGAATTGGAGTCATTGTATCTGCCCCCATATAACTCTTATCAAATGAATTTTAATGACAACGAGAAAATTTCCTTGGCAAATTTTTTTTTATGTAAATCCTTACTGGATGGCTCTTTCACACGATCCATTGTCCTGTAAATGGTTTAAACGTGATCTTCAGGACCCATACATGAAATTTGAGTCAATGTTTCTGCCCCCATATAACTCTTATCGAATCTATTTTAATGTCACCGAGAAAATTTCCTTGGAAAAATTTATATTATGTTAATCCTTACTGGATGGCTCTTTCACACGATCCATTGTCCTGTAAATGCTCCAAACGTGATCTTCAGGACCCATACATGGAATTTGAGTCAATGTATCTGCCCCATATAACTCTTATCAAATGCATTTTAATGACAACGAGAAAATTTCCATGGCGAATTTTTTTTCATGTAAATCCTTACTGGATGGCTCTTTCACACGATCCATTGTCCTGTAAATGTTTCAAACGTGATCTTCAGGACCCATACATGGAATTTGAGTCAATGTATCTGCCCCATATAACTCTTATCAAATGAATTTTAATGACAACGAGAATATCTCCTTGGCAATTTTTTTTATGTAAATCCTCACTGGATGGCTCTTTCACACGATCCATTGTCCTGTAAATGTTTCAAACGTGATCTTCAGGACCCATGCATGGAATTTGAGTCATTGTATCCACCCACATATATCTCTTTTCAAATGAATTTTAATGACAACGAGAAAATTTCCTTGGCCAAATTTTTTTTCATGTAAATCCTTACTGGATGCCTCTTTCACATGATCCATTGTCCTGAAAATATTTCAAACGTGATCTGCAGGACCCATACATGGAATTTGAGTCAATGTATCTGCCTCCATATAACTCTTATCAAATGAATTTTAATGACAACGAGAAAATTTCCTTGGCAAATTTTTTTTATGTAAATCCTTACTGGATGGCTCTTTCACACGATCCATTGTCCTATAAATGTTTCAAACGTAATCTGCAGGACCCATACATGGAATTTGAGTCAATGTATCTGCCCCCATATAACTCTTATCAAATGAATTTTAATGACAACGAGAAAATTTCGTTGGCAAAATTTTTTTTATGTAATTCCTTACTGGATGACTCTTTCACACGATCCATTGTCCTGTAAATGTTTTAAACGAGATCTTCAGGACCCATACATGGAATTTGAGTCAATGTATCTGTCCCCATATAACTCTTATCAAATCTTTAATGACAACGAGAAAATTTCCTTGGCAAAATTTTTTTTATGTAAATCCTTACTGGATGGCTCTTTCACACGATCCATTGTCCTGTAAATGTTTCAAACGTAATCTTCAGGACCCATACATGGAATTTGAGTCATTGTATCTGCCCCCATATAACTCTTATCAAATGAATTTTAATGACAACGAGAAAATTTCCTTGGCAACTCAAATTTTGACTTGCTGTTCCATCTTATGAATTTGAGTAATCGCAACTCGATTCAAAGAGCATGTACAGACAAATCTGCAGACCTGGCATCTCTGATTGCCATGTTGCCAGATTTGTATGGCAAATCCCAAATATTTCTGGCAAATCACGTATTTTTCTAGCTTCGTCAGGGCATATTCGGTAGTGGTCTAGTTCTAGATACACAATTTATGTCAGTTACAATATTTAAATCTGGATTTTATAACAAGTTGGCAGTCCCAACAGAGTTTTTGCTCGTGTATCAGAGCAAATTCAGTAGCTGCAAGATTCATATGGGTGGTCTATAATAAAACTGAAACTAAAACAAACGTACACACTTAATTTTTTTAGCTGAGTCTCGGCAAATAAATGCCGAGATTCGCACAGCCGAGTAATCAGCAATCATCTAGGCAAAAATAATATAACTGAGCGTCTCGGCACCCTCAAATTTGACAAACGTCGAATATTGCCGAAATCGCCAGCATAAGATTTACTGTTTGCTCAGTGAAACGTTCACTGAATATTCGGCAATAAAATAAAACGAAAAAATGAAAAAAAAAACAAATTACCGAATCATCAGTTATTAAAAATCTAGGCAATTAATTTTGTTTGTAATTTCTAAACATTATAAACACACCATTCAGGATCAAAAATTCATTTTATTAACATTTAAAGGAGGCTTTCAAATTTGTTGCCAGTAGTGCTTAAAGCCTCTACCTTAAAACATGTAGCATAATAAAAAGCGGCGTTTCCGGATGCGGCCACCTTGAGTCGAGCTGGAAATATGAAAATTAAAATAAATATACAAAATATTTCAATATTTAATGATGCATATACGGCAATGTTCAAAAAATAAACTTAAGTGGATCTATTGAATTTGTCCATGCATTGGGTTATTTTTTCGCATATCACCCAAAGTTTTATCTCGAGGACACTTTGAGCCCCGTGTTGGGTGTTTTTCCCTTATAATGTGATCTGATAAAGTCGCTTTTTATAAAGCGAAACATGTCACTATATTTATTCAATATTTTTACTTGGAAGTGGTTCCACGTTTCTTCGAATATTATCCATTTTTTCACTCGAGAATTTCATCAGAAAATAATCGCGCAATGCGAAGCGAAAATGTAACGCGGCAATAAATGACAGCTGTCGTGCTGAATCTCGGCAACAGCTAGCGCATATTCCGAAATCTCGGCAAACGTCTCTGCTGATGTCGGCATATCTGTTGTTTACTGATAATATTCAGCAAGCAATTATATAGCGGTAATAATAATGATAATAATAATAATAATAATAATAATAATAATAATAATAATAATAATAATAATAATAATAATAATAATAATAATAATAATAATAATAATAATAATAATAATAATAATAATAATAATAATAATAATAATAATAATATTAATAATAATAATAATAATAATAATGATAATAATAATATTAATAATAATAATAATAATAATAATAATAATAATTAAGTCTCCGATGCTGAGATGCCAGGTAAAAATTTCAAATATCTGCAGACAGGGTCTGTAAATCTGAAAAAAAATCTGCAGTCAGCAAGTATGTCTTGCTGGCAGCAATTTCTCTATAAAGTATGGTTCGCGGAAATTTCAAAAGTCTATAAATATAGAGGAAAGTCTGCGAGAATTTCAAAAGTCTGTAAAAGTCTGCGAGAATTTCAAAAGTCTGCAGCACTATACCCCAAATCTGCAGATTTACAGACAAATCTGCAGACCTGGCATCTCTGCTCCGATGCCAATATTTACGACAGGACCACGCAGCGTTGCCAGCAGAGATGCCAAGTAAAAAATACAAATATCTTCAGACAGGGTTGCAAAAGTCTGTATCAGTGCTGTCAACTGTTTTTTTCCAAAATGTGTGTTTGGCGAAAAAATCCAGCTGTACAATATATTTCTCGAAAAATCCAAACATCGATTTAGTGCGAAAACTGAATTTGCGACTAAAAGAAGGGTCGGGGACCTGGCTGATTTACCCCTATGGAATCCAACACAAAAACTGAAAATCGGTATGAAAATTGAAATATCGGCATTTTGAGAGCATATCTTCCTGTATCGAGTCCAAAAATCGGTATAAATACCGAGAAATCGATAAAGTTGGCAGCGCTGGTCTGTATGTTCGAAAGAATATCTGCAGTTAGCAAGTATGTCTTTATTCATATAAAGTATATAAAGTATGATACGCTAAACTGACTTGCCGAGTAAGAAAATAGTCGCGGCGATTTCGACTTGAGTTACCAGCTATTTACTCATTTTTGCGTTAAGAGACGATATTATCAAAACTGGAGTGATTTACTCAAAATAAGAAAAAAATATTTTGTTCAAAATTTGAGTAAGTTCAAGTCAAAATTTGAGTTTCTTGCTCTCAAAATGAAGAAATTTTTCTTCGTTAAATTTCATATACAAAGTTATTCTTTCTTTTGAATGCGCAAAATAGTGATCAAAACCATTTCCTTTTGAACGATTTGGAGTCAAAATTGAATTATTTTGATATTTTTATGTTGCGCTTTTCACTAAGCGCAATTAAAACCACAAAACATCTATGATTGACGTTGATTCATGTTTTAAAAACACGATCTAGAAACGGCAATGGAAAACAATGCATTTTTGCATTATTTATTTTGATAAGAATATTCCGAGAATGAAAACGCATGGATGGCTCTTTCACACGATCCATTGTCCTGTAAATGTTTCAAACGAGATCTTCAGGACCCATACATGGAATTTGAGTCAATGTATCTGTCCCCATATAACTCTTATCAAATCTATTTTAATGACAACGAGAAAATTTCCTTGGCAAAATTTTTTTTATGTAAATCCTTACTGGATGGCTCTTTCACACGATCCATTGTCCTGTAAATGTTTCAAACGTAATCTTCAGGACCCATACATGGAATTTGAGTCAATGTATCTGCCCCCATATAACTCTTATCAAATGAATTTTAATGACAACGAGAAAATTTCCTTGGCAAATTTTTTTTATGTAATTCCTTACTGGATGACTCTTTCACACGATCCATTGTCCTGTAAATGTTTTAAACGAGATCTTCAGGACCCATACATGGAATTTGAGTCAATGTATCTGTCCCCATATAACTCTTATCAAATCTATTTTAATGAAAACGAGAAAATTTCCTTGGCAAATTTTTTTTCATGTAAATCCTTACTGGATGGCTCTTTCACACGATCCATTGTCCTGTAAATGTTTCAAACGTAATCTTCAGGACCCATACATGGAATTTGAGTCATTGTATCTGCCCCCATATAACTCTTATCAAATGAATTTTAATGACAACGAGAAAATTTCCTTGGCAAATTTTTTTTATGTAAATCCTTACTGGATGGCTCTTTCACACTATCCATTGCCCTGAAAATGTTTCAAACGTGATCTGCAGGACCCATACATGGAATTTGAGTCAATGTATCTGCCTCCATAGAACTCTTATCAAATAAATTTTAATGACAACATGAAAATTTCCTTGGCGAAATTTTTTTCATGTAAATCCTTACTGGATGACTCTTTCACACGATCCATTGTCCTGTAAATGTTTCAAACGTGATCTTCAGGACCCATACATGGAATTTGAGTCAATGTATCTGCCTCCATATAACTCTTATCAAATAAATTTTAATGACAACATGAAAATTTCCTTGGCGAAACTTTTTTTCATGTAAATCCTTACTGGATGACTCTTTCACACGATCCATTGTCCTGTAAATGTTTCAAACGTGATCTTCAGGACCCATACATGGAATTTGAGTCAATGTATCTGCCTCCATATAACTCTTATCAAATAAATTTTAATGACAACATGAAAATTTCCTTGGCGAAATTTTTTTCATGTAAATCCTTACTGGATGACTCTTTCACACGATCCATTGTCCTGTAAATATTTCAAACGTGATCTTCAGGACCCATACATGGAATTTGAGTCAATGTATCTGCCTCCATATAACTCTTATCAAATAAATTTTAATGACAACATGAAAATTTCCTTGGCGAAATTTTTTTCATGTAAATCCTTACTGGATGACTCTTTCACACGATCCATTGTCCTGTAAATGTTTCAAACGTGATCTTCAGGACCCATACATGGAATTTGAGTCAATGTATCTGCCTCCATATAACTCTTATCAAATAAATTTTAATGACAACATGAAAATTTCCTTGGCGAAACTTTTTTTCATGTAAATCCTTACTGGATGACTCTTTCACACGATCCATTGTCCTGTAAATGTTTAAAACGTGATCTTCAGGACCCATACATGGAATTTGAGTCAATGTATCTGCCTCCATATAACTCTTATCAAATAAATTTTAATGACAACATGAAAATTTCCTTGGCGAAACTTTTTTTCATGTAAATCCTTACTGGATGACTCTTTCACACGATCCATTGTCCTGTAAATGTTTCAAACGTGATCTTCAGGACCCATACATGGAATTTGAGTCAATGTATCTGCCTCCATATAACTCTTATCAAATAAATTTTAATGACAACATGAAAATTTCCTTGGCGAAATTTTTTTCATGTAAATCCTTACTGGATGACTCTTTCACACGATCCATTGTCCTGTAAATGTTTCAAACGTGATCTTCAGGACCCATACATGGAATTTGAGTCAATGTATCTGCCTCCATATAACTCTTATCAAATAAATTTTAATGACAACATGAAAATTTCCTTGGCGAAACTTTTTTTCATGTAAATCCTTACTGGATGACTCTTTCACACGATCCATTGTCCTGTAAATGTTTCAAACGTGATCTTCAGGACCCATACATGGAATTTGAGTCAATGTATCTGCCTCCATATAACTCTTATCAAATAAATTTTAATGACAACATGAAAATTTCCTTGGCGAAACTTTTTTTCATGTAAATCCTTACTGGATGACTCTTTCACACGATCCATTGTCCTGTAAATGTTTCAAACGTGATCTTCAGGACCCATACATGGAATTTGAGTCAATGTATCTGCCTCTATATAACTCTTATCAAATAAATTTTAATGACAACATGAAAATTTCCTTGGCGAAATTTTTTTCATGTAAATCCTTACTGGATTACTCTTTCACACGATCCATTGTCCTGTAAATGTTTCAAACGTGATCTTCAGGACTCATACATGGAATTTGAGTCAATGTATCTGCCTCCATATAACTCTTATCAAATAAATTTTAATGACAACATGAAAATTTCCTTGGCGAAACTTTTTTTCATGTAAATCCTTACTGGATGACTCTTTCACACGATCCATTGTCCTGTAAATGTTTCAAACGTGATCTTCAGGACCCATACATGGAATTTGAGTCAATGTATCTGCCTCCATATAACTCTTATCAAATAAATTTTAATGACAACATGAAAATTTCCTTGGCGAAACTTTTTTTCATGTAAATCCTTACTGGATGACTCTTTCGCACGATCCATTGTCCTGTAAATGTTTCAAACGTGATCTTCAGGACCCATACATGGAATTTGAGTCATTGTATCTGCCTCCAGATAACTCTTATCAAATAAATTTTAATGACAACATGAAAATTTCCTTGGCGAAACTTTTTTTCATGTAAATCCTTACTGGATGACTCTTTCACACGATCCATTGTCCTGTAAATGTTTCAAACGTGATCTTCAGGACCCATACATGGAATTTGAGTCAATGTATCTGCCTCCATATAACTCTTATCAAATAAATTTTAATGACAACATGAAAATTTCCTTGGCGAAATTTTTTTCATGTAAATCCTTACTGGATGACTCTTTCACACGATCCATTGTCCTGTAAAGGTTCAAACGTGATCTTCTGGACCCATACATGGAATTTGAGTCAATGTATCTGCCTCCATATAACTCTTATCAAATAAATTTTAATGACAACATGAAAATTTCCTTGGCGAAACTTTTTTTCATGTAAATCCTTACTGGATGACTCTTTCACACGATCCATTGTCCTGTAAATGTTTCAAACGTGATCTTCAGGACCCATACATGGAATTTGAGTCAATGTATCTGCCTCCATATAACTCTTATCAAATAAATTTTAATGACAACATGAAAATTTCCTTGGCGAAACTTTTTTTCATGTAAATCCTTACTGGATGACTCTTTCACACGATCCATTGTCCTGTAAATGTTTCAAACGTGATCTTCAGGACCCATACATGGAATTTGAGTCAATGTATCTGCCTCCATATAACTCTTATCAAATAAATTTTAATGACAACATGAAAATTTCCTTGGCGTAATGTTTTTCATGTAAATCCTTACTGGATGACTCTTTCACACGATCCATTGTCCTGTAAATGTTTCAAACTTGATCTTCAGGACCCATACATGGAATTTGAGTCAATGTATCTGCCTCCATATAACTCTTATCAAATAAATTTTAATGACAACATGAAAATTTCCTTGGCGAAACTTTTTTTCATGTAAATCCTTACTGGGTGACTCTTTCACACGATCCATTGTCCTGTAAATGTTTCAAACGTGATCTTCAGGACCCATACATGGAATTTGAGTCAATGTATCTGCCTCCAGATAACTCTTATCAAATAAATTTTAATGACAACATGAAAATTTCCTTGGCGAAATTTTTTTCATGTAAATCCTTACTGGATGACTCTTTCACACGATCCATTGTCCTGTAAATGTTTAAAACGTGATCTTCAGGACCCATACATGGAATTTGAGTCAATGTATCTGCCTCCATATAACTCTTATCAAATAAATTTTAATGACAACATGAAAATTTCCTTGGCGAAACTTTTTTCATGTAAATCCTTACTGGATGACTCTTTCACACGATCCATTGTCCTGTAAATGTTTCAAACGTGATCTTCAGGACCCATACATGGAATTTGAGTCAATGTATCTGCCTCCAGATAACTCTTATCAAATAAATTTTAATGACAACATGAAAATTTCCTTGGCGAAATTTTTTTCATGTAAATCCTTACTGGATGACTCTTTCACACGATCCATTGTCCTGTAAATGTTTCAAACGTGATCTTCAGGACCCATACATGGAATTTGAGTCAATGTATCTGCCTCCAGATAACTCTTATCAAATAAATTTTAATGACAACATGAAAATTTCCTTGGCGAAATTTTTTTCATGTAAATCCTTACTGGATGACTCTTTCACACGATCCATTGTCCTGTAAATGTTTCAAACGTGATCTTCTGGACCCATACATGGAATTTGAGTCAATGTATCTGCCTCCATATAACTCTTATCAAATAAATTTTAATGACAACATGAAAATTTCCTTGGCGAAACTTTTTTTCATGTAAATCCTTACTGGATGACTCTTTCACACGATCCATTGTCCTGTAAATGTTTCAAACGTGATCTTCAGGACCCATACATGGAATTTGAGTCAATGTATCTGCCTCCATATAACTCTTATCAAATAAATTTTAATGACAACATGAAAATTTCCTTGGCGAAACTTTTTTTCATGTAAATCCTTACTGGATGACTCTTTCACACGATCCATTGTCCTGTAATTGTTTCAAACGTGATCTTCAGGACCCATACATGGAATTTGAGTCAATGTATCTGCCTCCATATAACTCTTATCAAATAAATTTTAATGACAACATGAAAATTTCCATGGCAAAATTTTTTCCATGTAAATCCTTACTGGATGACTCTTTCACACGATCCATTGTCCTGTAAATGTTTCAAACGTGATCTTCTGGACCCATACATGGAATTTGAGTCAATGTATCTGCCTCCATATAACTCTTATCAAATAAATTTTAATGACAACCTGAAAATTTCCTTGGCGAAACTTTTTTTCGTGTAAATCCTTACTGGATGACTCTTTCACACGATCCATTGTCCTGTAAATGTTTCAAACGTGATCTTCAGGACCCATACATGGAATTTGAGTCAATGTATCTGCCTCCATATAACTCTTATCAAATAAATTTTAATGACAACATGAAAATTTCCTTGGCGAAATTTTTTTCATGTAAATCCTTACTGGATGACTCTTTCACACGATCCATTGTCCTGTAAATGTTTCAAACGTGATCTTTAGGACCCATACATGGAATTTGAGTCAATGTATCTGCCTCCATATAATTCTTATCAAATAAATTTTAATGACAACATGAAAATTTCCTTGGCGAAACTTTTTTTCATGTAAATCCTTACTGGATGACTCTTTCACACGATCCATTGTCCTGTAAATGTTTCAAACGTGATCTTCAGGACCCATACATGGAATTTGAGTCAATGTATCTGCCTCCATATAACTCTTATCAAATAAATTTTAATGACAACATGAAAATTTCCTTGGCGAAACTTTTTTTCATGTAAATCCTTACTGGATGACTCTTTCACACGATCCATTGTCCTGTAAATGTTTCAAACGTGATCTTCAGGACCCATACATGGAATTTGAGTCAATGTATCTGCCTCCATATAACTCTTATCAAATAAATTTTAATGACAACATGAAAATTTCCTTGGCGAAACTTTTTTTCATGTAAATCCTTACTGGATGACTCTTTCACACGATCCATTGTCCTGTAAATGTTTCAAACGTGATCTTCAGGACCCATACATGGAATTTGAGTCAATGTATCTGCCTCCAGATAACTCTTATCAAATAAATTTTAATCACAACATGAAAATTTCCTTGGCGAAACTTTTTTTCATGTAAATCCTTACTGGATGACTCTTTCACACGATCCATTGTCCTGTAAATGTTTCAAACGTGATCTTTAGGACCCATACATGGAATTTGAGTCAATGTATCTGCCTCCATATAACTCTTATCAAATAAATTTTAATGACAACGAGAAAATTTCCATGGCGAATTATTTTTTCATGTAAATCCTTACTGGATGGCTCTTTCACATGATCCATTGTCCTGTAAATGTTTCAAACGTGATCTTCAGGACCCATACATGGAATTTGAGTCAATGTATCTGCCTCCATATAACTCTTATCAAATAAATTTTAATGACAACATGAAAATTTCCTTGGCGAAACTTTTTTTCATGTAAATCCTTACTGGATGACTCTTTCACACGATCCATTGTCCTGTAAATGTTTCAAACGTAATCTTCAGGACCCATACATGGAATTTGAGTCAATGTATCTGCCCCCATATAACTCTTATCAAATGAATTTTAATGACAACGAGAAAATTTCCTTGGCAAAATTTTTTTTATGTTATTTCTTACTGGATGGCTCTTTCACATGATCCATTGTCCTGTAAATGTTTCAAACGTGATCTTCAGGACCCATACATGGAAATTGAGTCAATGTATCTGCCTCCAGATAACTCTTATCAAATAAATTTTAATGACAACATGAAAATTTCCTTGGCGAAATTTTTTTCATGTAAATCCTTACTGGATGACTCTTTCACACGATCCATTGTCCTGTAAATGTTTCAAACGTGATCTTCAGGACCCATACATGGAATTTGAGTCAATGTATCTGCCTCCATATAACTCTTATCAAATAAATTTTAATGACAACATGAAAATTTCCTTGGCGAAACTTTTTTTCATGTAAATCCTTACTGGATGACTCTTTCACACGATCCATTGTCCTGTAAATGTTTCAAACGTGATCTTCAGGACCCATACATGGAATTTGAGTCAATGTATCTGCCTCCATATAACTCTTATCAAATAAATTTTAATGACAACATGAAAATTTCCTTGGCGAAATTTTTTTCATGTAAATCCTTACTGGATGACTCTTTCACACGATCCATTGTCCTGTAAATGTTTCAAACGTGATCTTCAGGACCCATACATGGAATTTGAGTCAATGTATCTGCCTCCATATAACTCTTATCAAATAAATTTTAATGACAACATGAAAATTTCCTTGGCGAAACTTTTTTTCATGTAAATCCTTACTGGATGACTCTTTCACACGATCCATTGTCCTGTAAATGTTTCAAACGTGATCTTCAGGACCCATACATGGAATTTGAGTCAATGTATCTGCCTCCATATAACTCTTATCAAATAAATTTTAATGACAACGAGAAAATTTCCATGGCAAATTTTTTTCTATGTAAATCCTTACTGGATGGCTCTTTCACACGATCCATTGTCCTGTAAATGTTTCAAACGTGATCTTCAGGACCCATACATGGAATTTGAGTCAATGTATCTGCCCCCATATAACTCTTATCAAATGAATTTTAATGACAACGAGAAAATTTCCTTGGCAAAATTTTTTTTATGTTATTCCCTACTGGATGGCTCTTTCACATGATCCATTGTCCTGTAAATGTTTCAAACGTGATCTTCAGGACCCATACATGGAATTTGAGTCATTGTATCTGCCCCCATATAACTCTTATCAAATGAATTTTAATGACAACGAGAAAATTTCCTTGGCAAAATTTTTTTTATGTAATTCCTTACTGGATGGCTCTTTCACACGATCCATTGTCCTGTAAATGTTTCAAACGTGATCTTCAGGACCCATACATGGAATTTGAGTCATTGTATCTGCCCCCATATAACTCTTATCAAATAAATTTTAATGACAACATGAAAATTTCTTTGGCGAAACTTTTTTTCATGTAAATCCTTACTGGATGACTCTTTCACACGATCCATTGTCCTGTAAATATTTCAAACGTGATCTTCAGGACCCATACATGGAATTTGAGTCAATGTATCTGCCTCCATATAACTCTTATCAAATGAATTTTAATGACAACATGAAAATTTCCTTGGCGAAATTTTTTTCATGTAAATCCTTACTGGATGACTCTTTCACACGATCCATTGTCCTGTAAATGTTTCAAACGTGATCTTCAGGACCCATACATGGAATTTGAGTCAATGTATCTGCCCCCATATAACTCTTATCAAATAAATTTTAATGACAACGAGAAAATTTCCTTGGCAAAATTTTTTTATGTAATTCCTTACTGGATGGCTCTTTCACACGATCCATTGTCCTGTAAATGTTTCAAACGTGATCTTCAGGACCCATACATGGAATTTGAGTCAATGTATCTGCCTCCATATAACTCTTATCAAATAAATTTTAATGACAACATGAAAATTTTCTTTGGCGAAATTTTTTTCATGTAAATCCTTACTGGATGACTCTTTCACACGATCCATTGTCCTGTAAATGTTTCAAACGTGATCTTCAGGACCCATACATGGAATTTGAGTCAATGTATCTGCCTCCATATAACTCTTATCAAATAAATTTTAATGACAACGAGAAAATTTCCATGGCGAATTATTTTTTCATGTAAATCCTTACTGGATGGCTCTTTCACATGATCCATTGTCCTGTAAATGTTTCAAACGTGATCTTCAGGACCCATACATGGAATTTGAGTCAATGTATCTGCCTCCATATAACTCTTATCAAATAAATTTTAATGACAACATGAAAATTTCCTTGGCGAAACTTTTTTTCATGTAAATCCTTACTGGATGACTCTTTCACACGATCCATTGTCCTGTAAATGTTTCAAACGTAATCTTCAGGACCCATACATGGAATTTGAGTCAATGTATCTGCCTCCATATAACTCTTATCAAATGAATTTTAATGACAACGAGAAAATTTCCTTGGCAAAATTTTTTTTATGTAATTCCTTACTGGATGGCTCTTTCACATGATCCATTGTCCTGTAAATGTTTCAAACTTGATCTTCAGGACCCATACATGGAAATTGAGTCAATGTATCTGCCTCCAGATAACTCTTGTCAAATAAATTTTAATGACAACATGAAAATTTCCTTGGCGAAATTTTTTTCATGTAAATCCTTACTGGATGACTCTTTCACACGATCCATTGTCCTGTAAATGTTTCAAACGTGATCTTCAGGACCCATACATGGAATTTGAGTCAATGTATCTGCCTCCATATAACTCTTATCAAATAAATTTTAATGACAACATGAAAATTTCCTTGGCGAAACTTTTTTTCATGTAAATCCTTACTGGATGACTCTTTCACACGATCCATTGTCCTGTAAATGTTTCAAACGTGATCTTCAGGACCCATACATGGAATTTGAGTCAATGTATCTGCCTCAATATAACTCTTATCAAATAAATTTTAATGACAACATGAAGATTTCCTTGGCGAAACTTTTTTTCATGTAAATCCTTACTGGATGACTCTTTCACACGATCCATTGTCCTGTAAATGTTTCAAACGTGATCTTCAGGACCCATACATGGAATTTGAGTCAATGTATCTGCCTCCATATAACTCTTATCAAATAAATTTTAATGACAACATGAAAATTTCCTTGGCGAAATTTTTTTCATGTAAATCCTTACTGGATGACTCTTTCACACGATCCATTGTCCTGTAAATGTTTCAAACGTGATCTTCAGGACCCATACATGGAATTTGAGTCAATGTATCTGCCTCCATATAACTCTTATCAAATAAATTTTAATGACAACATGAAAATTTTCTTTTTCGAAATTTTTTTCATGTAAATCCTTACTGGATGACTCTTTCACACGATCCATTGTCCTGTAAATGTTTCAAACGTGATCTTCAGGACCCATACATGGAATTTGAGTCAATGTATCTGCCTCCATATAACTCTTATCAAATAAATTTTAATGACAACGAGAAAATTTCCATGGCGAATTATTTTTTCATGTAAATCCTTACTGGATGGCTCTTTCACATGATCCAATGTCCTGTAAATGTTTCAAACGTGATCTTCAGGACCCATACATGGAATTTGAGTCAATGTATCTGCCTCCATATAACTCTTATCAAATAAATTTTAATGACAACATGAAAATTTCCTTGGCGAAACTTTTTTTCATGTAAATCCTTACTGGATGACTCTTTCACACGATCCATTGTCCTGTAAATGTTTCAAACGTGATCTTCAGGACCCATACATGGAATTTGAGTCAATGTATCTGCCCCCATATAACTCTTATCAAATGAATTTTAATGACAACGAGAAAATTTCCTTGGCAAAATTTTTTTTATGTTATTTCTTACTGGATGGCTCTTTCACATGATCCATTGTCCTGTAAATGTTTCAAACGTGATCTTCAGGACCCATACATGGAAATTGAGTCAATGTATCTGCCTCCAGATAACTCTTATCAAATAAATTTTAATGACAACATGAAAATTTCCTTGGCGAAATTTTTTTCATGTAAATCCTTACTGGATGACTCTTTCACACGATCCATTGTCCTGTAAATGTTTCAAACGTGATCTTCAGGACCCATACATGGAATTTGAGTCAATGTATCTGCCTCCATATAACTCTTATCAAATAAATTTTAATGACAACATGAAAATTTCCTTGGCGAAACTTTTTTTCATGTAAATCCTTACTGGATGACTCTTTCACACGATCCATTGTCCTGTAAATGTTTCAAACGTGATCTTCAGGACCCATACATGGAATTTGAGTCATTGTATCTGCCCCCATATAACTCTTATCAAATGAATTTTAATGACAACGAGAAAATTTCCTTGGCAAAATTTTTTTTATGTAATTCCTTACTGGATGGCTCTTTCACACGATCCATTGTCCTGTAAATGTTTCAAACGTGATCTTCAGGACCCATACATGGAATTTGAGTCATTGTATCTGCCCCCATATAACTCTTATCAAATAAATTTTAATGACAACATGAAAATTTCCTTGGCGAAACTTTTTTTCATGTAAATCCTTACTGGATGACTCTTTCACACGATCCATTGTCCTGTAAATATTTCAAACGTGATCTTCAGGACCCATACATGGAATTTGAGTCAATGTATCTGCCTCCATATAACTCTTATCAAATGAATTTTAATGACAACATGAAAATTTCCTTGGCGAAATTTTTTTCATGTAAATCCTTACTGGATGACTCTTTCACACGATCCATTGTCCTGTAAATGTTTCAAACGTGATCTTCAGGACCCATACATGGAATTTGAGTCAATGTATCTGCCCCCATATAACTCTTATCAAATAAATTTTAATGACAACGAGAAAATTTCCTTGGCAAAATTTTTTTTATGTAATTCCTTACTGGATGGCTCTTTCACACGATCCATTGTCCTGTAAATGTTTCAAACGTGATCTTCAGGACCCATACATGGAATTTGAGTCAATGTATCTGCCTCCATATAACTCTTATCAAATAAATTTTAATGACAACATGAAAATTTTCTTTGGCGAAATTTTTTTCATGTAAATCCTTACTGGATGACTCTTTCACACGATCCATTGTCCTGTAAATGTTTCAAACGTGATCTTCAGGACCCATACATGGAATTTGAGTCAATGTATCTGCCTCCATATAACTCTTATCAAATAAATTTTAATGACAACGAGAAAATTTCCATGGCGAATTATTTTTTCATGTAAATCCTTACTGGATGGCTCTTTCACATGATCCATTGTCCTGTAAATGTTTCAAACGTGATCTTCAGGACCCATACATGGAATTTGAGTCAATGTATCTGCCTCCATATAACTCTTATCAAATAAATTTTAATGACAACATGAAAATTTCCTTGGCGAAACTTTTTTTCATGTAAATCCTTACTGGATGACTCTTTCACACGATCCATTGTCCTGTAAATGTTTCAAACGTAATCTTCAGGACCCATACATGGAATTTGAGTCAATGCATCTGCCTCCATATAACTCTTATCAAATGAATTTTAATGACAACGAGAAAATTTCCTTGGCAAAATTTTTTTTA
This sequence comes from Malaya genurostris, assembly GCF_030247185.1. Taxonomy (NCBI): domain Eukaryota; kingdom Metazoa; phylum Arthropoda; class Insecta; order Diptera; family Culicidae; genus Malaya; species Malaya genurostris. The sequence goes on from NC_080570.1 coordinate 87,055,781, forward strand.
TGTAATTCCTTACTGGATGGCTCTTTCACATGATCCATTGTCCTGTAAATGTTTCAAACGTGATCTTCAGGACCCATACATGGAAATTGAGTCAATGTATCTGCCTCCAGATAACTCTTATCAAATAAATTTTAATGACAACATGAAAATTTCCTTGGCGAAATTTTTTTCATGTAAATCCTTACTGGATGACTCTTTCACACGATCCATTGTCCTGTAAATGTTTCAAACGTGATCTTCAGGACCCATACATGGAATTTGAGTCAATGTATCTGCCTCCATATAACTCTTATCAAATAAATTTTAATGACAACATGAAAATTTCCTTGGCGAAACTTTTTTTCATGTAAATCCTTACTGGATGACTCTTTCACACGATCCATTGTCCTGTAAATGTTTCAAACGTGATCTTCAGGACCCATACATGGAAATTGAGTCAATGTATCTGCCTCCAGATAACTCTTATCAAATAAATTTTAATGACAACATGAAAATTTCCTTGGTGAAATTTTTTTCATGTAAATCCTTACTGGATGGCTCTTTCACATGATCCATTGTCCTGTAAATGTTTCAAACGTGATCTTCAGGACCCATACATGGAATTTGAGTCATTGTATCTGCCCCCATATAACTCTTATCAAATAAATTTTAATGATAACATGAAAATTTCCTTGGCGAAATTTTTTTCATGTAAATCCTTACTGGATGACTCTTTCACACGATCCATTGTCCTGTAAATGTTTCAAACGTGATCTTCAGGACCCATACATGGAATTTGAGTCAATGTATCTGCCTCCATATAACTCTTATCAAATAAATTTTAATGACAACATGAAAATTTTCTTTGGCGAAATTTTTTTCATGTAAATCCTTACTGGATGACTCTTTCACACGATCCATTGTCCTGTAAATGTTTCAAACGTGATCTTCAGGACCCATACATGGAATTTGAGTCAATGTATCTGCCTCCATATAACTCTTATCAAATAAATTTTAATGACAACGAGAAAATTTCCATGGCGAATTATTTTTTCATGTAAATCCTTACTGGATGGCTCTTTCACATGATCCATTGTCCTGTAAATGTTTCAAACGTGATCTTCAGGACCCATACATGGAATTTGAGTCAATGTATCTGCCTCCATATAACTCTTATCAAATAAATTTTAATGACAACATGAAAATTTCCTTGGCGAAACTTTTTTTCATGTAAATCCTTACTGGATGACTCTTTCACACGATCCATTGTCCTGTAAATGTTTCAAACGTAATCTTCAGGACCCATACATGGAATTTGAGTCAATGTATCTGCCCCCATATAACTCTTATCAAATGAATTTTAATGACAACGAGAAAATTTCCTTGGCAAAATTTTTTTTATGTAATTCCTTACTGGATGGCTCTTTCACATGATCCATTGTCCTGTAAATGTTTCAAACGTGATCTTCAGGACCCATACATGGAAATTGAGTCAATGTATCTGCCTCCAGATAACTATTATCAAATAAATTTTAATGACAACATGAAAATTTCCTTGGCGAAATTTTTCTCATGTAAATCCTTACTGGATGACTCTTTCACACGATCCATTGTCCTGTAAATGTTTCAAACGTGATCTTCAGGACCCATACATGGAATTTGAGTCAATGTATCTGCCTCCATATAACTCTTATCAAATAAATTTTAATGACAACATGAAAATTTTCTTGGCGAAACTTTTTTTCATGTAAATCCTTACTGGATGACTCTTTCACACGATCCATTGTCCTGTAAATGTTTCAAACGTGATCTTCAGGACCCATACATGGAATTTGAGTCAATGTATCTGCCTCCATATAACTCTTATCAAATAAATTTTAATGACAACATGAAAATTTCCTTGGCGAAACTTTTTTTCATGTAAATCCTTACTGGATGACTCTTTCACACGATCCATTGTCCTGTAAATGTTTCAAACGTGATCTTCAGGACCCATACATGGAATTTGAGTCAATGTATCTGCCTCCATATAACTCTTATCAAATAAATTTTAATGACAACGAGAAAATTTCCTTGGCGAAATTTTTTTCATGTAAATCCTTAATGGATGACTCTTTCACACGATCCATTGTCCTATAAATGTTTCAAACGTGATCTTCAGGACCCATACATGGAATTTGAGTCAATGTATCTGCCTCCATATAACTCTTATCAAATAAATTTTAATGACAACGAGAAAATTTCCATGGCAAAATTTTTTCTATGTAAATCCTTACTGGATGGCTCTTTCACACGATCCATTGTCCTGTAAATGTTTCAAACGTAATCTTCAGGACCCATACATGGAATTTGAGTCAATGTATCTGCCCCCATATAACTCTTATCAAATGAATTTTAATGACAACGAGAAAATTTCCTTGGCGAAATTTTTTTTATGTAATTCCTAACTGGATGGCTCTTTCACGCGATCCATTGTCCTGTAAATGTTTCAAACGTGATCTTCAGGACCCATACATGGAATTTAGTCATTGTATCTGCCCCCATATAACTCTTATCAAATAAATTTTAATGGCAACATGAAAATTTCCTTGGCGAAATTTTTTTCATGTAAATCCTTACTGGATGACTCTTTCACACGATCCATTGTCCTGTAAATAATTCAAACGTTATCTTCAGGACCCATACATGAAATTTGAGTCAATGTATCTGCCTCCATATAACTCTTATCAAATAAATTTTAATGACAACATGAAAATTTCCATGGCGAAATTTTTTTCATGTAAATCCTTAATGGATGACTCTTTCACACGATCCATTGTCCTGTAAATGTTTCAAACGTGATCTTCAGGACCCATACATGGAATTTGAGTCAATGTATCTGCCCCCATATAACTCTTATCAAATGAATTTTAATGACAACGAGAAAATTTCCTTGGCAAAATTTTTTTTATGTAATTCCTTACTGGATGGCTCTTTCACACGATCCATTGTCCTGTAAATGTTTCAAACGTGATCTTCAGGACCCATACATGGAATTTGAGTCATTGTATCTGCCCCCATATAACTCTTATCAAATAAATTTTAATGACAACATGAAAATTTCCTTGGCGAAATTTTTTTCATGTAAATCCTTACTGGATGACTCTTTCACACGATCCATTGTCCTGTAAATGTTTCAAACGTGATCTTCAGGACCCATACATGGAATTTGAGTCATTGTATCTGCCCCCATATAACTCTTATCAAATAAATTTTAATGACAACATGAAAATTTCCTTGGCGAAATTTTTTTCATGTAAATCCTTACTGGATGACTCTTTCACACGATCCATTGTCCTGTAAATGTTTCAAACGTGATCTTCAGGACCCATACATGGAATTTGAGTCAATGTATCTGCCTCCATATAACTCTTATCAAATAAATTTTAATGACAACATGAAAATTTCCTTGGCGAAATTTTTTTCATGTAAATCCTTACTGGATGACTCTTTCACACGATCCATTGTCCTGTAAATGTTTCAAACGTGATCTTCAGGACCCATACATGGAATTTGAGTCAATGTATCTGCCTCCATATAACTCTTATCAAATAAATTTTAATGACAACATGAAAATTTCCTTGGCGAAACTTTTTTTCATGTAAATCCTTACTGGATGACTCTTTCACACGATCCATTGTCCTGTAAATGTTTCAAACGTGATCTTCAGGACCCATACATGGAATTTGAGTCAATGTATCAGCCTCCATATAACTCTTATCAAATAAATTTTAATGACAACGAGAAAATTTCCATGGCAAAATTTTTTCTATGTAAATCCTTACTGGATGGCTCTTTCACACGATCCATTATCCTGTAAATGTTTCAAACGTAATCTTCAGGACCCATACATGGAATTTGAGTCAATGTATCTGCCCCCATATAACTCTTATCAAATGAATTTTAATGACAACGAGAAAATTTCCTTGGCAAAATTTTTTTTATGTAATTCTTTACTGGATGGCTCTTTCACACGATCCATTGTCCTGTAAATGTTTCAAACGTAATCTTCAGGACCCATACATGGAATTTGAGTCAATGTATCTGCCCCCATATAACTCTTATCAAATAAATTTTAATGACAACATGAAAATTTCCTTGGCGAAATTTTTTTCATGTAAATCCTTACTGGATGACTCTTTCACACGATCCATTGTCCTGTAAATGTTTCAAACGTGATCTTCAGGACCCATACATGGAATTTGAGTCAATGTATCAGCCTCCATATAACTCTTATCAAATAAATTTTAATGACAACGAGAAAATTTCCATGGCAAAATTTTTTCTATGTAAATCCTTACTGGATGGCTCTTTCACACGATCCATTGTCCTGTAAATGTTTCAAACGTAATCTTCAGGACCCATACATGGAATTTGAGTCAATGTATCTGCCTCCATATAACTCTTATCAAATAAATTTTAATGACAACGAGAAAATTTCCTTGGCGAAATTTTTTTCATGTAAATCCTTAATGGATGACTCTTTCACACGATCCATTGTCCTATAAATGTTTCAAACGTGATCTTCAGGACCCATACATGGAATTTGAGTCAATGTATCTGCCTCCATATAACTCTTATCAAATAAATTTTAATGACAACGAGAAAATTTCCATGGCAAAATTTTTTCTATGTAAATCCTTACTGGATGGCTCTTTCACACGATCCATTGTCCTGTAAATGTTTCAAACGTAATCTTCAGGACCCATACATGGAATTTGAGTCAATGTATCTGCCCCCATATAACTCTTATCAAATGAATTTTAATGACAACGAGAAAATTTCCTTGGCGAAATTTTTTTTATGTAAATCCTTACTGGATGGCTCTTTCACACGATCCATTGTCCTGTAAATGTTTCAAACGTAATCTTCAGGACCCATACATGGAATTTAGTCATTGTATCTGCCCCCATATAACTCTTATCAAATAAATTTTAATGGCAACATGAAAATTTCCTTGGCGAAATTTTTTTCATGTAAATCCTTACTGGATGACTCTTTCACACGATCCATTGTCCTGTAAATAATTCAAACGTTATCTTCAGGACCCATACATGGAATTTGAGTCAATGTATCTGCCTCCATATAACTCTTATCAAATAAATTTTAATGACAACATGAAAATTTCCTTGGCGAAATTTTTTTCATGTAAATCCTTAATGGATGACTCTTTCACACGATCCATTGTCCTGTAAATGTTTCAAACGTGATCTTCAGGACCCATACATGGAATTTGAGTCAATGTATCTGCCCCCATATAACTCTTATCAAATGAATTTTAATGACAACGAGAAAATTTCCTTGGCAAAATTTTTTTTATGTAATTCCTTACTGGATGGCTCTTTCACACGATCCATTGTCCTGTAAATGTTTCAAACGTGATCTTCAGGACCCATACATGGAATTTGAGTCATTGTATCTGCCCCCATATAACTCTTATCAAATAAATTTTAATGACAACATGAAAATTTCCTTGGCGAAATTTTTTTCATGTAAATCCTTACTGGATGACTCTTTCACACGATCCATTGTCCTGTAAATGTTTCAAACGTGATCTTCAGGACCCATACATGGAATTTGAGTCATTGTATCTGCCCCCATGTAACTCTTATCAAATAAATTTTAATGATAACATGAAAATTTCCTTGGCGAAATTTTTTTCATGTAAATCCTTACTGGATGACTCTTTCACACGATCCATTGTCCTGTAAATGTTTCAAACGTGATCTTCAGGACCCATACATGGAATTTGAGTCAATGTATCTGCCTCCATATAACTCTTATCAAATAAATTTTAATGACAACATGAAAATTTCCTTGGCGAAATTTTTTTCATGTAAATCCTTACTGGATGACTCTTTCACACGATCCATTGTCCTGTAAATGTTTCAAACGTGATCTTCAGGACCCATACATGGAATTTGAGTCAATGTATCTGCCTCCATATAACTCTTATCAAATAAATTTTAATGACAACATGAAAATTTCCTTGGCGAAACTTTTTTTCATGTAAATCCTTACTGGATGACTCTTTCACACGATCCATTGTCCTGTAAATGTTTCAAACGTGATCTTCAGGACCCATACATGGAATTTGAGTCAATGTATCTGCCTCCATATAACTCTTATCAAATAAATTTTAATGACAACGAGAAAATTTCCATGGCAAATTTTTTTCTATGTAAATCCTTACTGGATGGCTCTTTCACACGATCCATTGTCCTGTAAATGTTTCAAACGTGATCTTCAGGACCCATACATGGAATTTGAGTCAATGTATCTGCCCCCATATAACTCTTATCAAATGAATTTTAATGACAACGAGAAAATTTCCTTGGCAAAATTTTTTTTATGTTATTCCTTACTGGATGGCTCTTTCACATGATCCATTGTCCTGTAAATGTTTCAAACGTGATCTTCAGGACCCATACATGGAATTTGAGTCATTGTATCTGCCCCCATATAACTCTTATCAAATGAATTTTAATGACAACGAGAAAATTTCCTTGGCAAAATTTTTTTTATGTAATTCCTTACTGGATGGCTCTTTCACACGATCCATTGTCCTGTAAATGTTTCAAACGTGATCTTCAGGACCCATACATGGAATTTGAGTCATTGTATCTGCCCCCATATAACTCTTATCAAATAAATTTTAATGACAACATGAAAATTTCCTTGGCGAAACTTTTTTTCATGTAAATCCTTACTGGATGACTCTTTCACACGATCCATTGTCCTGTAAATATTTCAAACGTGATCTTCAGGACCCATACATGGAATTTGAGTCAATGTATCTGCCTCCATATAACTCTTATCAAATGAATTTTAATGACAACATGAAAATTTCCTTGGCGAAATTTTTTTCATGTAAATCCTTACTGGATGACTCTTTCACACGATCCATTGTCCTGTAAATGTTTCAAACGTGATCTTCAGGACCCATACATGGAATTTGAGTCAATGTATCTGCCCCCATATAACTCTTATCAAATAAATTTTAATGACAACGAGAAAATTTCCTTGGCAAAATTTTTTTTATGTAATTCCTTACTGGATGGCTCTTTCACACGATCCATTGTCCTGTAAATGTTTCAAACGTGATCTTCAGGACCCATACATGGAATTTGAGTCAATGTATCTGCCTCCATATAACTCTTATCAAATAAATTTTAATGACAACATGAAAATTTTCTTTGGCGAAATTTTTTTCATGTAAATCCTTACTGGATGACTCTTTCACACGATCCATTGTCCTGTAAATGTTTCAAACGTGATCTTCAGGACCCATACATGGAATTTGAGTCAATGTATCTGCCTCCATATAACTCTTATCAAATAAATTTTAATGACAACGAGAAAATTTCCATGGCGAATTATTTTTTCATGTAAATCCTTACTGGATGGCTCTTTCACATGATCCATTGTCCTGTAAATGTTTCAAACGTGATCTTCAGGACCCATACATGGAATTTGAGTCAATGTATCTGCCTCCATATAACTCTTATCAAATAAATTTTAATGACAACATGAAAATTTCCTTGGCGAAACTTTTTTTCATGTAAATCCTTACTGGATGACTCTTTCACACGATCCATTGTCCTGTAAATGTTTCAAACGTAATCTTCAGGACCCATACATGGAATTTGAGTCAATGTATCTGCCTCCATATAACTCTTATCAAATGAATTTTAATGACAACGAGAAAATTTCCTTGGCAAAATTTTTTTTATGTAATTCCTTACTGGATGGCTCTTTCACATGATCCATTGTCCTGTAAATGTTTCAAACGTGATCTTCAGGACCCATACATGGAAATTGAGTCAATGTATCTGCCTCCAGATAACTCTTATCAAATAAATTTTAATGACAACATGAAAATTTCCTTGGCGAAATTTTTTTCATGTAAATCCTTACTGGATGACTCTTTCACACGATCCATTGTCCTGTAAATGTTTCAAACGTGATCTTCAGGACCCATACATGGAATTTGAGTCAATGTATCTGCCTCCATATAACTCTTATCAAATAAATTTTAATGACAACATGAAAATTTCCTTGGCGAAACTTTTTTTCATGTAAATCCTTACTGGATGACTCTTTCACACGATCCATTGTCCTGTAAATGTTTCAAACGTGATCTTCAGGACCCATACATGGAATTTGAGTCAATGTATCTGCCTCAATATAACTCTTATCAAATAAATTTTAATGACAACATGAAGATTTCCTTGGCGAAACTTTTTTTCATGTAAATCCTTACTGGATGACTCTTTCACACGATCCATTGTCCTGTAAATGTTTCAAACGTGATCTTCAGGACCCATACATGGAATTTGAGTCAATGTATCTGCCTCCATATAACTCTTATCAAATAAATTTTAATGACAACGAGAAAATTTCCATGGCAAAATTTTTTCTATGTAAATCCTTACTGGATGGCTCTTTCACACGATCCATTGTCCTGTAAATGTTTCAAACGTAATCTTCAGGACCCATACATGGAATTTGAGTCATTGTATCTGCCCCCATATAACTCTTATCAAATGAATTTTAATGACAACGAGAAAATTTCCTTGGCAAAATTTTTTTTATGTAATTCCTTACTGGATGGCTCTTTCACACGATCCATTGTCCTGTAAATGTTTCAAACGTGATCTTCAGGACCCATACATGGAATTTGAGTCATTGTATCTGCCCCCATATAACTCTTATCAAATAAATTTTAATGACAACATGAAAATTTCCTTGGCGAAATTTTTTTCATGTAAATCCTTACTGGATGACTCTTTCACACGATCCATTGTCCTGTAAATGTTTCAAACGTGATCTTCAGGACCCATACATGGAATTTGAGTCAATGTATCTGCCTCCATATAACTCTTATCAAATAAATTTTAATGACAACATGAGAATTTTCTTTGGCGAAATTTTTTTCATGTAAATCCTTACTGGATGACTCTTTCACACGATCCATTGTCCTGTAAATGTTTCAAACGTGATCTTCAGGACCCATACATGGAATTTGAGTCAATGTATCTGCCTCCATATAACTCTTATCAAATAAATTTTAATGACAACGAGAAAATTTCCATGGCGAATTATTTTTTCATGTAAATCCTTACTGGATGGCTCTTTCACATGATCCATTGTCCTGTAAATGTTTCAAACGTGATCTTCAGGACCCATACATGGAATTTGAGTCAATGTATCTGCCTCCATATAACTCTTATCAAATAAATTTTAATGACAACATGAAAATTTCCTTGGCGAAACTTTTTTTCATGTAAATCCTTACTGGATGACTCTTTCACACGATCCATTGTCCTGTAAATGTTTCAAACGTAATCTTCAGGACCCATACATGGAATTTGAGTCAATGTATCTGCCCCCATATAACTCTTATCAAATAAATTTTAATGACAACGAGAAAATTTCCTTGGCAAAATTTTTTTTTATGTAATTCCTTACTGGATGGCTCTTTCACATGATCCATTGTCCTATAAATGTTTCAAACGTGATCTTCAGGACCCATACATGGAAATTGAGTCAATGTATCTGCCTCCAGATAACTCTTATCAAATAAATTTTAATGACAACATGAAAATTTCCTTGGCGAAATTTTTTTCATGTAAATCCTTACTGGATGACTCTTTCACACGATCCATTGTCCTGTAAATGTTTCAAACGTGATCTTCAGGACCCATACATGGAATTTGAGTCAATGTATCTGCCTCCATATAACTCTTATCAAATAAATTTTAATGACAACATGAAAATTTTCTTGGCGAAACTTTTTTTCATGTAAATCCTTACTGGATGACTCTTTCACACGATCCATTGTCCTGTAAATGTTTCAAACGTGATCTTCAGGACCCATACATGGAATTTGAGTCAATGTATCTGCCTCCATATAACTCTTATCAAATAAATTTTAATGACAACATGAAAATTTCCTTGGCGAAACTTTTTTTCATGTAAATCCTTACTGGATGACTCTTTCACACGATCCATTGTCCTGTAAATGTTTCAAACGTGATCTTCAGGACCCATACATGGAATTTGAGTCAATGTATCTGCCTCCATATAACTCTTATCAAATAAATTTTAATGACAACATGAAAATTTCCTTGGCGAAATTTTTTTCATGTAAATCCTTAATGGATGACTCTTTCACACGATCCATTGTCCTGTAAATGTTTCAAACGTGATCTTCAGGACCCATACATGGAATTTGAGTCAATGTATCTGCCTCCAGATAACTCTTATCAAATGAATTTTAATGACAACATGAAAATTTCCTTGGCGAAATTTTTTTCATGTAAATCCTTACTGGATGACTCTTTCACACGATCCATTGTCCTGTAAATGTTTCAAACGTGATCTTCAGGACCCATACATGGAATTTGAGTCAATGTATCTGCCTCCATATAACTCTTATCAAATAAATTTTAATGACAACATGAAAATTTCCTTGGCGAAATTTTTTTCATGTAAATCCTTAATGGATGACTCTTTCACACGATCCATTGTCCTGTAAATGTTTCAAACGTGATCTTCAGGACCCATACATGGAAATTGAGTCAATGTATCTGCCTCCAGATAACTCTTATCAAATAAATTTTAATGACAACATGAAAATTTTCTTGGCGAAATTTTTTTCATGTAAATCCTTACTGGATGGCTCTTTCACATGATCCATTGTCCTGTAAATGTTTCAAACGTGATCTTCAGGACCCATACATGGAATTTGAGTCATTGTATCTGCCCCCATATAACTCTTATCAAATAAATTTTAATGACAACATGAAAATTTCCTTGGCGAAATTTTTTTCATGTAAATCCTTACTGGATGACTCTTTCACACGATCCATTGTCCTGTAAATGTTTCAAACGTGATCTTCTGGACCCATACATGGAATTTGAGTCAATGTATCTGCCTCCATATAACTCTTATCAAATAAATTTTAATGACAACATGAAAATTTTCTTTGGCGAAATTTTTTTCATGTAAATCCTTACTGGATGACTCTTTCACACGATCCATTGTCCTGTAAATGTTTCAAACGTGATCTTCAGGACCCATACATGGAATTTGAGTCAATGTATCTGCCTCCATATAACTCTTATCAAATAAATTTTAATGACAACGAGAAAATTTCCATGGCGAATTATTTTTTCATGTAAATCCTTACTGGATGGCTCTTTCACATGATCCATTGTCCTGTAAATGTTTCAAACGTGATCTTCAGGACCCATACATGGAATTTGAGTCAATGTATCTGCCTCCATATAACTCTTATCAAATAAATTTTAATGACAACATGAAAATTTCCTTGGCGAAACTTTTTTTCATGTAAATCCTTACTGGATGACTCTTTCACACGATCCATTGTCCTGTAAATGTTTCAAACGTAATCTTCAGGACCCATACATGGAATTTGAGTCAATGTATCTGCCCCCATATAACTCTTATCAAATGAATTTTAATGACAACGAGAAAATTTCCTTGGCAAATTTTTTTTTATGTAATTCCTTACTGGATGGCTCTTTCACATGATCCATTGTCCTGTAAATGTTTCAAACGTGATCTTCAGGACCCATACATGGAAATTGAGTCAATGTATCTGCCTCCAGATAACTATTATCAAATAAATTTTAATGACAACATGAAAATTTCCTTGGCGAAATTTTTTTCATGTAAATCCTTACTGGATGACTCTTTCACACGATCCATTGTCCTGTAAATGTTTCAAACGTGATCTTCAGGACCCATACATGGAATTTGAGTCAATGTATCTGCCTCCATATAACTCTTATCAAATAAATTTTAATGACAACATGAAAATTTTCTTGGCGAAACTTTTTTTCATGTAAATCCTTACTGGATGACTCTTTCACACGATCCATTGTCCTGTAAATGTTTCAAACGTGATCTTCAGGACCCATACATGGAATTTGAGTCAATGTATCTGCCTCCATATAACTCTTATCAAATAAATTTTAATGACAACATGAAAATTTCCTTGGCGAAACTTTTTTTCATGTAAATCCTTACTGGATGACTCTTTCACACGATCCATTGTCCTGTAAATGTTTCAAACGTGATCTTCAGGACCCATACATGGAATTTGAGTCAATGTATCTGCCTCCATATAACTCTTATCAAATAAATTTTAATGACAACGAGAAAATTTCCTTGGCGAAATTTTTTTCATGTAAATCCTTAATGGATGACTCTTTCACATGATCCATTGTCCTATAAATGTTTCAAACGTGATCTTCAGGACCCATACATGGAATTTGAGTCAATGTATCTGCCTCCATATAACTCTTATCAAATAAATTTTAATGACAACGAGAAAATTTCCATGGCAAAATTTTTTCTATGTAAATCCTTACTGGATGGCTCTTTCACACGATCCATTGTCCTGTAAATGTTTCAAACGTAATCTTCAGGACCCATACATGGAATTTGAGTCAATGTATCTGCCCCCATATAACTCTTATCAAATGAATTTTAATGACAACGAGAAAATTTCCTTGGCGAAATTTTTTTTATGTAATTCCTAACTGGATGGCTCTTTCACGCGATCCATTGTCCTGTAAATGTTTCAAACGTGATCTTCAGGACCCATACATGGAATTTGAGTCAATGTATCTGCCCCCATATAACTCTTATCAAATAAATTTTAATGGCAACATGAAAATTTCCTTGGCGAAATTTTTTTCATGTAAATCCTTACTGGATGACTCTTTCACACGATCCATTGTCCTGTAAATAATTCAAACGTTATCTTCAGGACCCATACATGGAATTTGAGTCAATGTATCTGCCTCCATATAACTCTTATCAAATAAATTTTAATGACAACATGAAAATTTCCTTGGCGAAATTTTTTTCATGTAAATCCTTAATGGATGACTCTTTCACACGATCCATTGTCCTGTAAATGTTTCAAACGTGATCTTCAGGACCCATACATGGAATTTGAGTCAATGTATCTGCCCCCATATAACTCTTATCAAATGAATTTTAATGACAACGAGAAAATTTCCATGGCAAAATTTTTTTTATGTAATTCCTTACTGGATGGCTCTTTCACACGATCCATTGTCCTGTAAATGTTTCAAACGTGATCTTCAGGACCCATACATGGAATTTGAGTCATTGTATCTGCCCCCATATAACTCTTATCAAATAAATTTTAATGACAACATGAAAATTTCCTTGGCGAAATTTTTTTCATGTAAATCCTTACTGGATGACTCTTTCACACGATCCATTGTCCTGTAAATGTTTCAAACGTGATCTTCAGGACCCATACATGGAATTTGAGTCATTGTATCTGCCCCCATATAACTCTTATCAAATAAATTTTAATGACAACATGAAAATTTCCTTGGCGAAATTTTTTTCATGTAAATCCTTACTGGATGACTCTTTCACACGATCCATTGTCCTGTAAATGTTTCAAACGTGATCTTCAGGACCCATACATGGAATTTGAGTCAATGTATCTGCCTCCATATAACTCTTATCAAATAAATTTTAATGACAACATGAAAATTTCCTTGGCGAAATTTTTTTCATGTAAATCCTTACTGGATGACTCTTTCACACGATCCATTGTCCTGTAAATGTTTCAAACGTGATCTTCAGGACCCATACATGGAATTTGAGTCAATGTATCTGCCTCCATATAACTCTTATCAAATAAATTTTAATGACAACATGAAAATTTCCTTGGCGAAACTTTTTTTCATGTAAATCCTTACTGGATGACTCTTTCACACGATCCATTGTCCTGTAAATGTTTCAAACGTGATCTTCAGGACCCATACATGGAATTTGAGTCAATGTATCAGCCTCCATATAACTCTTATCAAATAAATTTTAATGACAACGAGAAAATTTCCATGGCAAAATTTTTTCTATGTAAATCCTTACTGGATGGCTCTTTCACACGATCCATTATCCTGTAAATGTTTCAAACGTAATCTTCAGGACCCATACATGGAATTTGAGTCAATGTATCTGCCCCCATATAACTCTTATCAAATGAATTTTAATGACAACGAGAAAATTTCCTTGGCAAAATTTTTTTTATGTAATTCTTTACTGGATGGCTCTTTCACACGATCCATTGTCCTGTAAATGTTTCAAACGTAATCTTCAGGACCCATACATGGAATTTGAGTCAATGCATCTGCCCCCATATAACTCTTATCAAATAAATTTTAATGACAACATGAAAATTTCCTTGGCGAAATTTTTTTCATGTAAATCCTTACTGGATGACTCTTTCACACGATCCATTGTCCTGTAAATGTTTCAAACGTGATCTTCAGGACCCATACATGGAATTTGAGTCAATGTATCAGCCTCCATATAACTCTTATCAAATAAATTTTAATGACAACGAGAAAATTTCCATGGCAAAATTTTTTCTATGTAAATCCTTACTGGATGGCTCTTTCACACGATCCATTGTCCTGTAAATGTTTCAAACGTAATCTTCAGGACCCATACATGGAATTTGAGTCAATGTATCTGCCCCCATGTTTCAAACGTGATCTTCAGGACCCATACATGGAATTTGAGTCAATGTATCTGCCTCCATATAACTCTTATCAAATAAATTTTAATGACAACGAGAAAATTTCCTTGGCGAAATTTTTTTCATGTAAATCCTTAATGGATGACTCTTTCACACGATCCATTGTCCTATAAATGTTTCAAACGTGATCTTCAGGACCCATACATGGAATTTGAGTCAATGTATCTGCCTCCATATAACTCTTATCAAATAAATTTTAATGACAACGAGAAAATTTCCATGGCAAATTTTTTTCTATGTAAATCCTTACTGGATGGCTCTTTCACACGATCCATTGTCCTGTAAATGTTTCAAACGTAATCTTCAGGACCCATACATGGAATTTGAGTCAATGTATCTGCCCCCATATAACTCTTATCAAATGAATTTTAATGACAACGAGAAAATTTCCTTGGCGAATTTTTTTTTATGTAATTCCTTACTGGATGGCTCTTTCACACGATCCATTGTCCTGTAAATGTTTCAAACGTGATCTTCAGGACCCATACATGGAATTTAGTCATTGTATCTGCCCCCATATAACTCTTATCAAATAAATTTTAATGGCAACATGAAAATTTCCTTGGCGAAATTTTTTTCATGTAAATCCTTACTGGATGACTCTTTCACACGATCCATTGTCCTGTAAATAATTCAAACGTTATCTTCAGGACCCATACATGGAATTTGAGTCAATGTATCTGCCTCCATATAACTCTTATCAAATAAATTTTAATGACAACATGAAAATTTCCTTGGCGAAATTTTTTTCATGTAAATCCTTAATGGATGACTCTTTCACACGATCCATTGTCCTGTAAATGTTTCAAACGTGATCTTCAGGACCCATACATGGAATTTGAGTCAATGTATCTGCCCCCATATAACTCTTATCAAATGAATTTTAATGACAACGAGAAAATTTCCTTGGCAAAATTTTTTTTATGTAATTCCTTACTGGATGGCTCTTTCACACGATCCATTGTCCTGTAAATGTTTCAAACGTGA